>NW_020954569.1:5766192-5771692 GCF_900497805.2 Vombatus ursinus | reverse complement strand
GATAGATAGATAGATAGATAGATAGATAGATAGATAGATAGATAGATAGATAGATAGATAGAGGACACAAGGTGAGTTGAAGATGAAGGGGTGATATCTTGAGAATAAAATTAAGGAATGAGAGAGGATTATACTGGGAGAAGGAGAAAGGGAGAGGTAGAATGGGGTAAATTATCTCACATAAAACAGACAAGAAAAGGCTTTTATAGTGAAGGGGAAGTGGGGGAAGGTGAGAGGGAATGAGTGAATCTTATTCTCATCAGATTAGGCTGAAGGAGAGAATAACATACACACTCAATTGGATATGGAAAGCTATCTTACCCTATAGGAAAACAGAGAGGAAGGGGATAAGAAAGATGGGGAATGATAGAGGGGAGGGCAGATTAGGGGAGGGGGTAATCAGAAGCAAACACTTCTGAGGAGGAACAGGGTCAAAAGAGAGAGTAGAATAAACAGGAGGTGGAATAGGATGAAGGGAAATATAGTTAGTTTTCCACAACATGACTACTATGGAAGTGTTTTGCATGACTATATAAGTATAATCTGTATCGAGTTGCTTGCCTTCTCAATGAGGGTAGGTGGGGAGGGAGGAAGGGAGAAAATTTGGAACCCAAAGTTTTAAAAACCAATGTTAAAAATAGTTTTGACATGCAACTGGGAAATAAGATATACAGGCAATGGGGTATAGAAATCTATCCTGCCCTTTAGGAAAATAGAAAAGGAAAGGGATAAGAGAAGCAGGGGGAAATAGAAGGGAAAGCGAATACCACTAGGGGTAGTGGTATTCGGAATGCACGCAGTCTTGGGGTTGGGGGGAAAGACGAGATGGGGAGAAAATTTGGAACTCAAAATTTTGTGGAAGTGAATGTTGAAAACTAAAAATAAATAAATCAAAATACAAGATTGAAAAAAATTAAAATATTAAAAAAAAATTTAAAAAGAAAAGAATTATCATGTCCTACCTAAATCCTAAGCAGAGATATGAGATTCAAATGGGATAATGAGGGTAAAGCACTTCGCAAACCTTAAAATGAAATATAAATGCCAGTTATTATATATTATATTATAATATATTGTTATATATTATATAATAATAATAATTGTTATTAACCTGTTTAAAAAAAGAAATGCATTTATATAAAAAGATATGGTGCAAATTCACATTATTTTAATTGTCATCATAACTAGAATAACTAAAATATCCCTTCCTAAAATTAAGCATTATTGACTCAACAGTATTCTTGGAATGATACATATAATTAAGTAAATCTCCTTTATTTTCTCCTTTTCCTATTCAGGTACGGCCTGTGATGTGTACGTCATCAAGATAATGCAGTTAAGCCTGTGTCAAACTAGTACAATGATATCCAGTTGAAAAATTCCCAGTTTAGTCAGCCAGTCAAGTATTTTGGTCTTGATCATCTCAAACAAATGATCTGATTGTTTTCTGACTCAACTCAATACTGATTTGACTGAATTGTGCAAAATAAACAGATGTTCTAGTAAAGTACTGACACACCCTTGCTGTTTTTTATATATCCATTTTTAACATATTTTGTTCTTTGCTCCCTCTTCCATTTTTTGACAATTTTCTTTAGCTGATTGACACTCTTTTCCTGCTGTCTTCCATCAATGTTCAAGGTCTGTGTCAGCAAATGGTGTTATCTTCAATATATTCTGTATAGAAAGCATTCTACCTCACTGACAAGTAATGTATAGATTTTCTTTTAAATATGTTTCCCTCAGTATTCTCTTTCCCCTCCTAAAGAGCCATCCAAAACAGCACTTATCTGCTGGTTATAGCTATAGACATACACAACACATATATATTTCATATAATATACTCATATTACATTTTTCTGTGTCTTGGATACCAAGGCCTTATCAATAGAATAAATATTTAATAAGATTTTCATTTGTTTATTAATATAATATGTTTTCAATATTAAATATTCTTTTTCTAATGATGAAACACATTTATACTACATTTTACAATTTGCCAGTGTGTACTTATTTTAATTAAAAATATATAGCATTTCCATTTTGTTTGTGCTTTTGACTTATGTGGCCTTATGCAATAGATTACTGATGGACTTTTGGGCACATGGACAAAAGTAAAAAGCAAAATTATAATAAATCAAACTAAATCTCATGGTTATAAAAGAGAAAAATAATAAAGAAATGTGCCAAATAAGGAATGTCAGACTAAAGAGTAATAGTAGTTTTACAGCTTATGAGCTCTGACCTGTATGACCTCAGTTCCATTGTATATTGGAACTTTAAATTAGATGCAATGTTACCTAAGGACTAAGAAAACCTGCCTTCCACTCCATGGGCCATATTTGTAATATGAGTCATTACAACAAATATCAGTACAATGAAAATCCTTGTATCCTGATAAACTTCCACCTGAAGGCCAGCTTTTTAAACCAATGATTGACTGTTGACAACACAACAAATGAATTTCCACAGTCACCTGGGCTTGGTTGTAATGGGATGTGACCTGTATTATAAAGTGCACAAACCTGTCTCCCTGTTCAAACATCTATATGAAGTCAACTGGAGATCATCAGGGGTCAGGAAAGAAAAAAAATAAAACAGAAAGGGAGGAAAATAGACAGTTTTAATCAAGTTAACAGATTCCTGTTTTCTTTTTCTTTTCTTCATTAGATTATCGGAATAGATCTGAAGAAAGCAATGTAAAAATGAAGTAAAAATACACCTGTAGCTTAGTCATCATGTGCTACTGATAAGAAGTATGATGTAAAGGAGGGCCAGACTTGTGGTCAAAAAGACCTAGCTTCAAACCCTATTTCTGATATTTATTAGCTATAAAGCCATGAGCATGTTCCTTCAACTCTCTGAGCCTCAGTTCCTTCATCTATCAAATATGGAAAATCAAATCTATTGTACTTACCTCCCAGCAATATTTTAAGGACCAGCAGGATAATCTAGTTAAAACCCTTTGCTAACGTTTAATGCTTTGTTCAAATGTTAATTATTAGTACATATAATAGTGTACTCTGATAAAACTTTTCTCAACATCACTTGTTTGGTTGGTTTGATTTTTATTTTCTCTTTAAATCTCCAGAAGATTCATAACTAATTTCAACTATAACTGGGTCACATTCAGCAGGACAGTACAAGATCAGGACACAAAGGTAACAGAGGACAGTCAGACTATAGGTGCCACTATATTGGAAGAAAAGATGGCCTGGCCCATAAGGGTTGAAAATAGACTCCCAAAGAATGTCATCTACTCAATGGGACACCTGCAAGTAGATGCATGGGATAATTGTGTCAGTGCCTACCAGAGGACTATGAAGCAAAGTTCAAGGGTAGTAGTCACCTTAGGGAAGAAGTATGTTTCCATAGATGTTTGCACCCAATGAGATCACAGATCCAGTACAAAGTATGGTAGAATAAAATAATAGTTTAATGGCAGCAAGGATCCAGCTGAAGTTTATGTTCAATCAATCAACAAGCAGCATAGATTTGTATAAGCAAATGCAGTCAATCACAGCTACACAACATATGAAACCCCATTGCCATCCTCCCAAACCTCCCCCACCTTCATCTGCAATAGTGAGGCACACTAGAATTCTCCTATAATACCACTCAGAAGTATGAAATATTTTGCAGGGTCATAAATAAAATCTATATTTACTCATATTTCACATGTAATCCCGTAGACTTCTCAGGAGTGTGGATATGTAGAACAGAAAATGTGTGGAATAAAGGTAAGTTCCAAACACAACACCATAGCAATGATCCCTAGGCAGCTGTCTCGTTTCCCACACGGAAAAATTGACATTACTCCAAACCACCTGTGTAAATCATAACGCACAAGTATGGCTTAGATACAGAAAAAAGAATACACACTTCAAATGAAGTCTCTACAAAAGAGCTTTAGTTTTCCTTTGTATATTTACTCAGCAGAATTCCATTTGGATTACAGAAGTTGTTACACAGTCCTGTCAGTAGGAGTCAGGCTAACATATGCTGCAGTGATTTGTTTACTTGCCGCAAAATTAATAGAACAAATTGCTACTGGGAAAATAACCTGCCTTCACTGGACTCACACTATCTATTCAATTAAAATCCCCAAATATTTCCAATTATTCCTATGTTAGCCCATTCTTCTTTTCTTATTGTACATTTTATTAGGTGATTACAAAGAGCTATAGCCAATATTGTGATATAATGCCTTCTGATAGTAACTAAGAGAAGAGTAGCCTAGGGCCTAATTGGGTAAGCATCCAATAATGTTGGACACAGTGGAATACTATGGGAAGTGATAAGGACCAGGAAATATTTTCAAACATCAGGACATAGGAATATGTCTCTGAGTTCATCATCTGCAGTGATATGGGTGAAGAGAAGCTTGCTTTTAATTACACTTTCTCTGAAGAAATCTGAACAGAGCCCTTTGGAAATGCTGAAAGATTTGGATGAGTGATTTAAAGAATATTATGAGCAAGTTTTTCTTACAATATTTTGAGCCTATTAGATCCAAGAAATATTGTACTGGAAATGTCATGATTGCCAAGCCAAATTCTTCAGCTCAGAGTTTTGAGGAAGCAACTAAATTGGAGGACTTTTGGAAATCCAAATTACGTTTTGAATACGTGAGATTCACATGCATAAGACCAAATGGTGCTCTCATAAAAAGAAAAAAAAGTAGCTCTTTATGAATATCCAATAAATTGAATAGGAGAAGAATAAATTCTAACTTCCTTGGGTAGTGTAGATATGTCAGATATATTTGTTAGATATTCTGACTTGCAATTTTTTTTCAAGTGAAATTTAACTTAAACATTGAACCTATCCTTCTGGGAATCTTACTTTCAAATAAAACAGTAGAAAAGGAGCAAAGAGTCAAGAATTTATTGAAGATCAGGTGCAATGAATGGTAAACTATAGGGCAGGGGCAGGCTAAATGCTGAAGCGCATAAAGATTCATCTCATGAACACATTCTCGCATATTTAGTGCACTTCAAACTTCCCAAACCAGTGCCCAGAATCCTTGTATACTCTAGGCTGCACCTATGAGAGAAACAGTAGACCTGATCAATTAAATTTCACTAAGGCATTAGGGATTTTGTATATTTATCATCAGTGCTTGCCTCCCTTCTCAACTGTGTGGCACTATGCACACTTCTGAACAAAAATTTTCTTAAAGATTTATCATAGAATAAAATCTCACTCGCAGCAATGGTGTGATGAAAACACAGCTGAGAATCAGAAGACCCACATTGTAATCTAAATTCCACTAATAACCAGCCAGTTTTATCCTTTGGGTAATTTATTCAACCTTACTGACCTTCTGTTTTCTCATTAACAAAAATGGGATAATAATGCTCACTCTAATTAATAAAGCTGCTAGGAACACATATTAACACTATGATATGAAAAAGTTTCTAACTGAAAAAATATAGATAGATATGACTACTACTACTACTACTACTACTACTACTACTACTACTACTACTACTACTAC
>NW_020954569.1:5718119-5766182 GCF_900497805.2 Vombatus ursinus | reverse complement strand
ACTACTACTACTACTACTACTACTACTACTACTACTACTACTACTACCAACAACAACCCCATGCTTATTTTTGTTGGTCAATCTATTTTTTAAGAACATATTGAACATACGATCTCCTAGGCTTAGCCAATTTTTGGCAGGATGCCTCCTTTGTCTACGGACCTTACATCACCTTCTTATGCCTGGGGCAAGGTGGCCTTTTAGTCCTCAACAGATGTTCCAATTTGTGAGAGGCACTTCCTGGTAAATGGCCAACCCCACAACTCCATACCACTGGACTAGGAATACTCTGGAAGCTATGGAGGAACACTTCATTGTTTGCAACAATCTAATATATCTCTCTCTCTCTCCTTCCTCATTTCCTTCTTTTTTTCCTTCCTAATTCTCTTTCTCCCTCTATATCTCCCTCCCTCTCTCTCTCTCCTTCTTTCCCTACCTCCCCAACCCTCTTCCTCCCTCAGTCTCTCCCTCCTGCCCTCTCTTCCTCTTTTCTTCCCTTCCCTTCCCTCCCTGCATATCTTTTCATGTCATTTAATAAAGCTTTGACTGAAACAAGAAGAAAAAAAGAATAGCATATTGATTTCAGAATCAACCACTAATTCAAAGGGATGAATTTTCCAGTACTACCACAGTACACAAGAAGCTGCCGTTGTTAGTGATGCTTAGCCCCAGGTCCCATAGTCATGAGTGTATGGTTTTCTTTCAAATCCTTTTCAGCACCTTTGACTTATAAGATGCTTAACAGCAGGGAAGTGTAGGGCAAAATAAAAATCTCTGATGGTGTCCCATTTTTTTCATTTGGAAGTCACTGTTAGGAAAACTAATCACTAGTATTCTTATTTTTAAAGCATTGATTTCTAAGACCCCTTCCTATTCTGGATCTATGATTTTAGGATCTTAGGAAACTACACCTAAATAATTCCTTTGTTCCACTTAAATTATTGTCAGTGTTAGCTACATCCAGAAGGAATGCCTACCTCATTACTAAAATACAAATTTTATTGGGTCCATATGATTATTTTTATAATTTTTTATTCCATTGAAGAAAATGGAATTGGATTTTGAATACTATCCATTAAACCAGTATTAAATTCTGATGGTACCATGACTTCATAGGCATTTCCAAGGGGCCTTAGGAACTTTGAAACATAGTATGTGCCCCTGGTTGAACGTAAGGCGATAAGAAAGAATGCTGGTCAGAATACAAAGTATGAGAACAGAAATACTTCATTCTTCTTCATCCTGTTGCATTGCAATTATGTAGTTTGGAATTGTATTTCTTCCCCAAATGTCACAGAGACATTCTATTAAAGGATTTTATTATAAGGATTTCATTTACTCCCCAAAAAAATGTTGAAATGAACCAATTATGTAATGCTGGGCCTCTGAAGAACCTTTATTTCATACTAAAATACAACCAGCATCTCTAATATTCTCTACAATTTTTCCCAAATTTGCTTTTCTTTCTCATTCCAAGTCTATTTTATTCCACTCCTACTAAATATATTTGATCAGAATGATTTGAGCTAAGAAACATGCATATTTCCACTTTTATGTCTCTGGCTACTCTTAAAAAAATAAAGATATGGTCAAAAAAAAAAAAAAAAAGGTCATGCAAATCTATGTTTTCCAAGGCAGGCAGACTTAGGATACAAATGGCAGAGTGATCTATTGAAAGTGCTCAAACAAAAATGAACATCATATACACACCATGTTAAACAAATGAAATACAGTAAATTAAATGAAATTACTTTCCTTTAACAGTTTAGGCCTATATCTGTTAATTTTGAAGAAGGCACCATAGTGAGGCCTGTTTCAACACATAGTCACATTAAGCAGATGTACTACATTTATTTGTTTTTCTTTATGAAAAAGAAAAGAATATTTAAAGACTCATAGACTGGCCCAGCTCTACATGCTGGCAAATACATGAATAGCTTTTATTTACCCAGCTGTCCCTTTCTATATGGACCTCTTCAACAGAGACTTCTCTATTATCCAATTTCTATAGTCCTTCCACCATAAAAGAGAAATTAATGCCATGAGGATTCTCCTATGGGCTCTTGCCTACTGAAAATCCCTTCTCTGGATGAGATAGAGTTCAGATGGAAGTCATTATTGATTTTCTGCTGCCTATTCTCCAGACAGAGTATCCGGAGCAGGTGCACTCACCTACTTTGTGACACCTAATCATAAGACATTTCAGATCTGTGAAAGTAACAGTACTAGGTTTCTCCTCTCTTCCCAACATGAATTAGAAAAAGACAACCAAACCAGGACTTGATTCACCTTGGGGTGGGGCAAAGCACCAGCATAGTCTCCCTTGCATCTTTATACTGGCCTCTTAATGTGTTGGCATAGTTTCCTGGTCGCCTAACAGCATAAAAAAGTTCCACCTACAAGGGGTCCCCTCAAACTTGGTATATCTCTGAAGACCATTCAAGTCAACACATCCTCATCTGCTGCACTAACATGTGGGCCAAGACTTTAGGAGCTAAGTGCAATATATCCTTATTGCATATCCTTGCTAGATTATTAAGGCTAAGTAAACCTCATTTTGTTAATGATTCAACTATTTACATCATACCTACATAAACAGGGTGCTTGCATCAGGCCCACCCTTTACAAGTGACATACAACTAATGCCAATATGTGTGACCTTGTGGGATACCTTGAAGAGATAAATCACTTGATCACAGTCTCTGGTACAGCATGCTTAATAAATACTTATTGCCTTGACTTCAGGTGAATGCCCTGCACTTTTCTAAATACTTAAGGATTACTTATACCTATTATAATGAATCGATATTAAAGCAAAAGCAGCTTCAAAATGAAGGTAGAATATACTATGCTAACCATCTTCTCCTATAATATTTTATCACAGTTTCTTTTAGAATTAGCACCAAAATACAGACATACTTGGAGCTAGAAAAGATGCCATAAGATTCTTAGAGATCAAAGCAACATTAAAAGTTATCTAGTCCCAGTCCCTACCCTTTATTTTGCAGGTGGAGAAATGGAAGCCCAGATTCTCCACAAATCTGCAATCCTTTCTTTGTTTAATATGTCAAGAATCCATGAATTCATAGGTATATGTCAAGAATCCATGAATTCATAGATATAGGAAACTCTATCATATCACAAACAGACCATAATTTAATGAAGATATAGACTATATCTTAAAGAGCTGCCTTGGGATCAAAAAAGATAAGCAAGCTGCCAATCATTACATAGCTAATGTCAGAGGCAGCATTGGAATTCATCTTACTGACTCAAAGTCCAACACTCTATCCACTTTATCAAGATGTCTTTCTAGACAACTTTTTTGTTTGTTTTAGGAATAGTGATTTCATCCATGTGTGGAATCTCCCAGGGTAGAAATTTCCTCACCAGACATGGATCAACAATTCATCTATAACATATAGTTTCAAGGAACAGTGAGGATTTGAATTATTGGCCAAAGTCATTTAAATAGTGTCAGAGTCAAGATTTGAGCCCAATACTTCTTTGTTCCAGATCCAGCCCTCTATCCACTATGCCATGCTGCATTTCCTTCACTTATCCTTCTATCAATGCTCTTGTATCAATGTATCCATTTGATGTTGTATGAATCAGGTGTGTCAAATTACTGTCAAATCTTCCACAAAATTTCAGTGGGAAATTTTTATACATTTGCATAATGTGACATTTGGAATGAATTGGGCCAGATAGTACTACCTACTTTAACATGATAACAAATAAGAAGGAAATGTTGGAAAAAATGTATTTTTGATGCCCTAAACTAGCATTTAGCAGAATTCAACTACATGGTTTTAGGCTCATTAGCATTCATGCTATTTGTTATCTGTCACCTCACTGCCCTAAGTATTGGCTTTAAATGTGCTTTGCTGAAATATTTGGCTCTCTTCTTTTTCACACTCTACTTTTTCTTGGTCTTCTAGTATTTCTATTTGGCTTTTTCATCTATTCTGAAGAAGTATGTTTTCTGAGTACTGCATTTCTAGCTTAAAATGCATAATTGATTCTTATTTTGTGTAAGGCTATGCATACACATTTACCATTTTTCCATAGACTAGAAAATTTTCACTCTGAGAGATAACTATAATTACGGTACTACCCACACTCTTCCAATTTGATTTCAGAGTGGTGATATTACAGTCAATAGCAGCACATTTTCTTGGGTAACAAAGGCTGACTAATGTATAACGATGTGCTTCGTTTCCATAAAGATGGCAGTAGGGACCCAACAATGGAACACATGGTCTGACTCATTTTCCTAGTATGGAGAATTAGTTTGTAGTGAATCATTTCCATTTTCTTCCTTGATTCTTCTTGTGTTCAATGATGTATTGTGTGAGACAATGCCAACAGGGATAGGGAAACCAGTATGTGCCTTGCTGTCTTTTGCTATGGTAAGTCAGTCTGCCTCATGCAAATATTAAACCTATGGAATGGCTAAATAATGTCTTCCTCAAAATTACTTCTTCCAATTTTGAATTTTGATCAAATGATTAAATGAGAAGAGCAAAGAATTAAGAACCAGGGAGACATGAGTTCTAGAACTATCTCTAACTCACACTGGCTCTGTGGTGTTGGGAAAGTCAATAAACCCTCTTGGTGCTCAGTTTCTTCATTTATAAAATGAAGGATTTGGACTAGATGACAACTAGGATCCCTAAGATTTTTTTGGTTCAAATGTATTTGATATTTAATTATACAAAGTTGACTCTGTACTGCAATATTGACTTATCTATTTATCTACTTATTTGTTTGTTTGTATATCTCTTTATCATCTATCTCTGTTCACCTAGCTACCTATTTATTTATCTCTGTATCCATCCATTATTTGTTTGTTTGTTTGTTTGCCAGGATGTGTCTCAAAGAAACTTACTTTATGGCTTTCCTATTTCAGTTATCTGGCAGTATTTCATGAAAGGAGTAATATTCCATGAGAGGGATATAAAGATAGGCAGACATAGATGGGTTGTGATGAGCATCACTGAAGAGAGTAATCATACTGATGACATTACAGATTCATTCAAGAATCAAAATGTCAATTGCACACAGAGTGCCATGGGGAGATCCTAACTAAAGAGTAACCAGAGTCCTCATACTTGAAAAACTTACAGTCTATGAAGGGTGACATATTACACTATTACATATGAAAAAGACTTCCAAAAATCATAAAATAGCATATCAAAAAAATTAAAGTAGTGCAAGCCATGTAAATATGTAGTTTGTGCTCATAGATCATCATAAAGTAACTTTGGTGACTCCCATTGCCATCTATTCTCCATACAGGTACAACTCTCAGGTACATGGTGGTAAGGTGTAGTGAATAGATAAGCAGACACTTGGTGGTTGGTGAATTGGTCTTGTTGTTTAATCCTAAGACTGGAGTGTAAGTGTTACTGACAAATTTGGGTACCAAATCAATTATGACATTTATAGTAGTTATATGTGTCAAACTCCCTATTCATTCCACACCCCCAAGAAACCATACCTTGCATAGACATTTAGTTTGCTAGAGAACTTGATGCCAGGTAATGGCTCAGAACAATGTTTTTGCTTCCTAACAGGCATGAAGCCCAACCATATTTCTTTTTTAAGTTCTTTGTCAATTGATAAATGTTTGTTTTTATGCTTCCCAGGTAGCAGAATTCAGCAGCAGTTTTCACTTTGTCGTTGTGAAAGAAAACTTTTGACTCTATATTCAGAGAGGGTTTAGGCAGAACTGTAAAATTTGTCTTCAGTGTCTTTCTATCCCATTCCAATGGCATTCTGCCCTTCAAAAGAGTTTACTACAAGGGAAGCCAGTGCCTCCATGCTGTCTCTTGGTTTCTAGAGTTCTGTCTTTTTCCTCAGCCTCCAAATTCCTCCAAAAATTCATGTGCTCTTTCATATAATCGAATGCATATAAAGTAATTTCCAAACCCTAAAGTGATATATAAATATTAGCTCTTATCAATATTATAACCCCCTATTCCTATGCTGAAAAGCTGTCCTTCACATATCAGATATTTCCTCAGTACATTGAGCTCATTCAAGGCATTCATTCCGTGAAATTTTTTTCTGTACAAATATCACACAAATGATCAAAGAGGTATTCTAGTGCCACTGCTACCTCAACAAGAATCCCCTCTTTACAACAAACAAGAAAAATGGTTATCTACCCTTGGGAGAATTTCAGTGAGGGAGAAACTCCTTCCTCCTGAGGTTACCTTTTCCATTTTTGGAAAGCTCTAATTGCAGTGAAGACTTCCTTTTTTATCAAGCCTAAAGTTGCCTCTTGGCAACACTTACCCACTGCTCCTAATTCTGCCCTCTGCCATCAAGCTTGACTTGACAGCTCTCCAAAGATTGGAACATAGCAATTAGGCAGACCATAAATCTTCTTTTTTCTAGGCTAACTATCCCCACTTACTTCAATCCATTCTATTTTGACATGATCTCCAAACCCTTCACCCTCTTGGTTACATTTTTCTGGATGAGTTCCAGCTTATGAATGTCCTTATTAAAGTATGGAATCCATAACACAGCACAAGATTCCTCATGTGGTCAGGAAATACTGAATTAGGACCACCAGCTTCCTTAGTCCTGGATACTTAGCCTCTCTTAATGCAGACTAATATTACATTAGCTTTTTTGGCTAAAGTACAACACTCAATTCATATTGAGCTTGCAGTTTCCTAGATTTTGTCCAGATGAACTATTGTATAGCCATACCTCCTCTATCCTGAATTTGTTACAAATAGGACTATGAAAAGCAACCTCTTCAAATAATGATTACCATAACATTATCCCTTTGCAACCAAACAAGAAAATGGCTAGCGATAGGCCAAAATTTTCACTATGTATTTTCATTCATCCTCATGTTATTTTTGGTAGCAGGTATCTATATCATCAGTGTCAAACATCTGTTAAACATTGTTTAGGAGGTGGTGGATTTCCTGTCACTGAAAGTCATTCAGCAAAAGTTGTATAATCACTTATTGGTACATTGTATAAAGAAAGGGAATACACATTTATATAGCACCTACTGTGTGCCAGGTATTGTGCCATGTCTTTTACAAATATCTCAACTGATCCTTCATTAATCTTATGAAGTAAATATTATTATTATCCCTATTTTGTAGTTGAGGAAACTGAGGGAGACAGCAGTTAAATGACTTGTCTAGTGTCACACAGCTAGTGTCTGAAGCTAGATTTGAACTCAAATATTCCTGATTAAAGGTAAACTCTCTCTCCATTGGGCCTTGTAGAAGACCTTTTTTCCGGTATATGTTGGACTTGATGATTTCTGATGTCCCAACTCTGAAATTCCAAAATTTCACAATTCTGTATGACATCAATGGAAATGCAAACAAATGGAGACAGGAGAAAAGGTAGAAGGCTAATATGCTAGAGAGAAGTGGGTGGACTTCAAAGTTGCCCCCAAAATAGTTTTCAATCCCACCTCTTTTTTCTTTATCCATATTCCCTCAACAATAACTTAGTCCCTCATCACCATTATCCTGGAATAGCATAATAGCCAATAGATATGTGCAAAAGAATATATATGAGAGTTGTTGCAAATGAAAAGCAAATCAATTTGCTGATTGAGTAGACATGGGGTTCCCTTGATGTCTCCAATTTTTCTTGAAGAAGTCTCTTGTCTTTCCTATTCTATTTTCTTCTACATATTTGCTTTGCTCCTTTAAGACAACCTTATCTCTCTTTGTCATTCTCTGGAATTCTGCATTCAGTTGGGTATATCTTTTTTTCTCTTTTACCTTTTGTTTTCCTTCTTTCCTCAGCTATTTGGAAAGCATCATAAGAAAGTCATTTTGCTTTCTTGCTTTTCTTTTTCTCTAGAATCTTTACAAGAAAGATGTTAACATCACTAATACCCATGATGGTATGGTTACTGATCTAGACAGACATGCTAAAGAATGAAGTCAAGTGGCTCTTAGGAAGCATTACTAACAATAAGGCTGTTGGAAGTGTTGGAATTCCAGCTGAGCTATTTGAAATCCTAAAAGATAATGCTGTTATAAAGTGCTGCACTCTTGCCAGGAAATTTGGAGAACTAAACAGTGGCCACTGGGTTGGAAAAGATCAGTTTATGTCCTAATCCTAAAAAAGGGCAATCCCAAGGAATGTTGAAATTACTAAACAATTGTGCTCATCTAACATACCAGCAAGGTGATGCTTAAGATTTTGCAAGCTAGGCTTCAGCAGTATGTGAACCGAGAATTACCAGAAGAGCCAGCTGGTTTTTGAAAAGGCGAGGAACTAAAGACCAAATTGCTAGCATTTGCTAGGTTAGAAAGAAAACAAGGGAGTTTGAGTAAAAAAATCTACTTCTACTTCATTGACTACACTAAAGCCTTTGACTATGTAGATCACAACAGAATGCAACAAGTTCTCAAAGAGATGGGAGTACCAGATCACCCTGCTTGACTCCTGAGGAACGTGTATGCATGCTAAGAAACAACAGTGAAAAGTAAACATGGAACAATTGATTGATTTAAGATTGGAAAAGTGGTACAAGGCTATACATTATCATCTTATTTCTTTAACTTATATGCAGAATACATCATTTGAAATGCCAGGCTGGATGAATCAAAAGCCAAAATTAAGGTTGTCAGGAGAATTATCAACAATCTCAGAAATGCAGATGATACCACTCTGATGGCAGAAAGTGAAGAAGAATTAAGAAGCTTCTCAATGAGGTTGAAAAAGGAGAGTGTAAAAGTTAGCTTGAAGCTTAACATTAAAAAACTAAGATCTTGGAAACTAGTGCCATCACTTCCAGCCAAATAGAAAGACAGAAAAAAAAATGAAAGCAGTGTCACATTTTCTATTCTTGGGCTCAAAGATCACTGCAGAGACTACAGCCATGAAATTAAAAGATGCTTGCTCCTAGGAAGCAAAGCTATGGAAAATCTGAATAACATACTAAAAGACAGAGATTCACCTTGCTGACAAAGTTCCACGTAGAAAAAGCTCTGTTTTTCCCAGTAGCAATGTATGGCTGTAAGAGTTGGACTTTAAGGAAAGCTGAGCACTGCAGTATTGACACTTTTGAATTCTGGTGGTGGAGAAGATTTTTGATAGCAAGGGGATCAAATCAGTCAAAAGAAATTAATTCAAGATATTCACTGGAAGGTTAAATACTGAAGCTAAAGATTAAATACTTTGGCCACACAATGAGAAGATGGGGTTCATTGGAAAAGACCCTGCTGTTGGGAAAGATTGAAGGCAAAAGGAAAAGGGGACGAGATGGTTAGATATTTTCATAGAAACAATGAACATGAACTTGGACAGACTTTGAGAGATAGTGGAAGATAGAAGGACCTAGCATGTGATGGTCCATGGAGTCATGAAGAGTCAGACATGAATGAAAGAATGAATCAACAAGACATGGGGTAAAAGGGAAAAATGAATGTGCTAAAGATGATTCAGGCATTTTAACTTAGGTGACAGGAAGAATGATGGTCCCCTCAGACCTAAACTAGAATGTCAGGATAGGATTGGTTTTAGAAGAAAATAAAAAGTTCAGGTATTCTTTTCTTTTTTTTTTTTTAAATTCTGATAGCAAAAATAAAATCCTGATAGGAAGGAGAAAATGTGTAAAGTTGAGGAATGTCCTTGAATAGAATTCCAGAAGAGTGCTTTACCTTTATTTCATCATGGTGATCAAGTGAGCTTATAGCTACAATCAGAGAATGTTAGAACTAAAAGATCATTTAATCCAACCCTTTATTTTACAGATGAGAAAATTGGAGTTCAGTGATATAAAGTGATTTTTCCCAAGGTTGCACAGCTAGTTAGTGTCAGTTGCTGTTAACTGAATGTAGGGTGTTTGTCTCCTGGTCCAGTGCTTTTGATATATTTTATTAAATTTCATTTTTTCATCTACTAAAAATATTTTCACTTCTCTTCCACTTTGCTCCATGGGGGGGGGGAGAACTCTTGCAACAAATATGCAAAACAAATTCTCACATTGAAGATGTCCCATTTTCTGTGTGTGTAAACATGTATGCATGTATTTGTGTAGGTATGTATGTTTTGCTACCTTGATTCCATTACCTCTGAATCAGGTGGTGAGTAGTATGTTTCAGCATTGGTGCTCTGGAATGGACATTGATGATTACATTGATCAGTCTTTCACAACTGTTTTTCTTTACAACACTTGTTACTGTATAAATTGTTCTTCTGACTTCATCAGTTTATACTTTTCATTATTTCTTACAGAATAATATTATTCTATCACATTCACTTACCACAAGTTGTTCATCCAGTTGCTAATTGATTTGCCCTCCCCCAGATTCTATTTCTTTGCCACAATGGAAGCTATAGTAAATTATAAATAGTTTGTTCGTATGTATCCTTTCCCCCTTTCTTTGATTTCTTTTCGGAATAGATCTAGTAATGGTATCACTGGGTCAAAGAGTATGGACAGCTTAATAGCTTTTTTGGCATTGTTCCAAATTACTTTCCAGAACTGTGGTCCAGTGTCTTCTCCAGTCTCTCTTCTCCTCCTTGATGATTTAGGTACTCTAGACTAGAGATTTCAAACCCCTGACAATTCCAAGCATGCCTTCAATTAGATTAAAATGTAATTGGGAAATATCTAACAAAATAAATAAAAATACAATCGAACATAGAGAATGTTAATATGTGGTTTTCTAAGTCAATGTGCTGTCTACAGGGATCTTTATGTTTGGTGGCCCAGTTTCTATCTGAGTTTGACACCAGTGTTCTAGATCAGACCATTAAATGACAACGACTGAAGCTAGAAGCAAAATTATCAGCAGGGTTTTTGTTTTCCTTTTATGTGTATGTGTGGTGGGGGAGGGGGTGCCATTTTGACATTTGGCAAAAAATATTCAAAAAATGATGAAGTATATTGTTGGTGGAATATGTCATTAGTGCTTTTCCCTTTTCTGTTTTCCTTGAACTATACTTATACATTGTTGTTCCTATGGTATCTCCCCAGGATAATAAAAGTTTCAAAGGGCAGAAACTATTTTATATTTTAATTTTGTACCTCCAGATACTTAACACAGTACTTTGCACATAACAGAGATCCTTAATATGTGTTTACTGAATTGAATTAATTTGTAAGAAAATATTATCTCTAATACATTCAAACAGGACTGCAAGCCGAAAAAAAAAGATTTTGAAGAGCCCTGTGGTATTGTGTAAGAGTGTCACAAAACTGAGTATGCATTTAACCAAGCAACTTTCTCCAAAAATAGCATAAAAGTTTTTAAAATGATTTTCTTAGATAAAATATCTATAGCCATTCTCTTAGAAACAGAAAAAATATAAAGAACTTATATAGTCAATAACCTTAAATGGCAAATTACTTGTGGTATACTAATATAATGGAATATACTGGTAACAAGTGAGAGACTTTCATTAAATCACTGTATGAGCCTTGAAGATTTATATAAATATTAGCTATTATATTATTACCATTATCATTAAGAGTATACATCTAAAACCCAAAAGAAAGTATGAAAGGACCTATATGAAGTGATGAAAAATTTATTCTGTGGTTACAAGGAGAGAAAGGGGGAGACAGAATAGGAGAACAAGGGAAGAAAGGGAGTAAGGGAGAGAGGGGTAGAAAAGAAAGTAGGGGGAGGAGACTAAGGCAACCTAGGAAAGGACCCAGAAAAAAAAATAAACATTGCTTTTGTTGTTTGTTAAGTATTTGCTTTTTCCTTGTTAAAGCCTAGTGGGTTGTGGTAAGGTTTTGTCTCTTTTTTGTATGCTTATTAGATTACTTGTGTTTGTTGATGGTTGATAAGTTCATAACTTGATTGTTAAGGGGAAGATTTTGGAAGAAATTCTAACAGAATGCAATGTGGGTTAGAAATAGTAAATTTCCCATTGACAATCTTACCTGAATAAGAATGTGTGTGCATTCATTTCATAAATCTGAACCTTAGATTTCGTGAAGTAGAAAAATATTACTTATCTAAACCTTACAAGTCATTCAAGTTCTTACAAGTTATCATGGAATATTTTTATCAAACATAATATGTCTGTTTCTGCTATAGAATGATGCTATGATTGGGCTTCAGGAAATAATAATATTGCTTTAAAGTTGTTTAGCACTTTGCTGTTTTTGGAGTACTTTCACATACCAATGTATGGAGGATCTCATTTGATCTTTATAGTAATACCAATAGCTCAACAAAGTAATTATTATCTGCATTTTACTCAGAAGAGGTTGAATTATATGAGTAGTTAAATTGTAGGTCCAAGATCACACTTTGTATTGACCTATTTATAGTATGTGTGCACATGCTGTATGCTCCCAGTAGATATGATGGCAATGACTATTGTTAGTATCTTTGTAACTTCTATGTCCAGATTAGTGGTGGTACATAGTAGGGGTTTGATAAATGTTTTTTAATTAAATTGAATCAGGGTAGACCCCACATCTTCTGCCTTCTAAGCCAATATTCTGTCCTCTTTAAATGATGGTACATTTTTCTTAATCCTCATTGCCCAACTAGAGCTAGGTAGAAATATTTTTGAGGGAGTAGTTTTATGTCAATCAGTGGCAACTTAGCCATATTAGCACCAGGAATAATTTTGACAGTCTACACAGGCCATTAGACTCAACAGCTACAAGATAGATAGAAAAGGTAAACATTTTTTCAAATGAGATTAGAACTGATGTCATCAAAAAGGAGCAAGAAAACAGAAGTCCCTAAACTTTTTTTTTCTTATAGGTTACTGTATTTTGAATGGTAATCATTATTATTATTGTGTGCTTATCCACAATTCTTATGAGGGAAATTAAGGTTATAGAAAATGAGATTTAGAGAAGTGAAAGTACACAGATGGAAGAATCATGACAAAAAAATCTTCCTGCCCAGTTCTCACAAAGCTAAGATATTTCCTACACAAACAAGTTTTGTATTCAAACTGGCATTAGACTCAGAAACTGAGAAAATGTTGGAGGTGGGAGTTTCTCTCCCTAGCGCAAAACTATAATTACAAAATTAACTTCATTGGGAGAGTCATATGATGCCCTACAACACAGGAGTGTCTCAGCATTCAATTTCAGGCACTCGAAGTCTTTGAAGGATTTCCTCATAGCTGTCTTACCACTAATCTGATCCTAAGAACATAAAAACAGTGGAGCTATAGTTAACTCAATTTTCCTTATGTCACACATGTGATAAAACAATTATAACTATCTTTTGTGTGACACAGGTGGAGAAAATTGTCCCCAGAAGAACATACATGTCCTTTGAAAAACAAACAAACAAGGGGCAGAGCCAAGATGGCAGAAGGAAAGCAGTGACTGTCTTGAGCTCTCTCCCAAAGCCCTCCAAATACCTAAAAAAAATGGCTCTAAACAAATTCTAAAGCAGCACAACCCACAAAAAGACAGAGTGAAACAAATTTCCAGCCAAAGACAGCCTGGATGGTTGATCAGGAAGGTATATCATGCCAGACAGGGAGAGGACCGCAGTTTGATGTGGTACGCAGGTCTCAGCGACCCTGGAGCAGGCCTCAGAGGGCTGAATCATGGGCAGCTGTGGCAGTTTCCAGACTTCTCAACCCATGAACACCAAAGACAACTGAGAAGGTCAGTGGGAAAAGTCTGTGACTATGGTGAGAGAGGAGATAGGTCTCAGCCGCAAGTCTCGAGCGCAACCCTGGGGCTGCGGCTTTTTCCTGAGCTTCTGGCCCACAGACTGAGTGGGGAACAAGTGGCTGATCAGAGGGGGATTGCTGGGTTCTCTTTGCCAAGGCTGAGGCAGGAATCTCTTGCTTTACCGGTACTTGGATCTGGGTCACAGTTCTGTGGGGCGGTCCTGGGGCACGGAAGAGCGCTGGTGTGGTGGACCTTATTGTGGTGGTGGAGAGAAAACACCTTGCCCCTTGGCATACCACCTTGGAAGAACTGAAAATTTACAGGTCCCTAGAAGTACCTCTGAAAACAGCTGGACAAACCCCCGAAGCTTGGGACAGTACACTCTTCACATTGGAAGCAGATTTTTACCTTAACAAAGAGTTTAAAATTCAAGTAATTGGCTGGGATCATGAGTAAGCAGCACAAAAAGAGTCAGACTATATTATCTTACTTTGGTGACAAAGAAGATCAAAACATACAACCAGAAGAAGACAACAAAGTCAAAGCTCCTACATCCAAAGCCTCCAAGAAAAATATGAATCAGTCCCAGGACTTGGAAGAGTTCAAAAGGGATTTTGAGAAGCAAGTAAGAGAAGTACAGGAAAAACAGAGTGATGCAAGAAAATCATGAAAAACAAGTCAACAGCTTGCTAAAGGAGACCCAAAAAAATACTGAAGAAAATAACACCTTAAAAAAATAGCCTAACCCAAATGGCAAAAGAGGTCCAGAAAGCCAATGAGGAGAAGAATAACCTAAAAAGCAAAATTGGCCAAACGGAAAAGTCCAAAAGATTACTGAAGAAAATACTTCCTTAAAAATTAGAATAGAGCAATTGGAAGCTAGTGACTTTATGAGAAATCAAGACACTGTAAAACAAATTCAAAAGAATGAAAAATTAGAAAGCAATTTGAAATATCTCATTGGAAAAACAACTGACCTGAAAAATAGATCCAGGAGAGAGAATTTAAAAATTATTGGACTATCTGAAAGCCATGATCAAAAGAAGAGCCTAGACATCATCTTTCAAGAAATTATCAAGGAAAACTGTCCTGATATTTTAGGACCAGAGGGCAAAATAGAAATTGAAATGATCTACCGATCTCCTCCTGAAAGAGATCCCCAAAGGAAAACTCCTAGGAATATTGTAGCCAAATTCCAGAGTTCCCAGGTCAAGGAGAAAATATTACAAGCAGCCAGAAAGAAACAATTCAAGTATTGTGGAAACACAATCAGGATAACACAAGATTTAGCAGTTTCTACATTAAGGATATGGAGGGCATGAGGATGATATTCCAGAGGGCAAAGGAGTTAGGACTACAACCTAGAATCACCTACCCAGCAAAACCAAGTATAATCCTTCAGGGGAAAAATGGAAATTCAGTGAAATAGAGGACTTTCAAGCATTCTTGATGAAAAGACCAGAATTGAATGGAAAATTTGATTTTCAAATACAAGACTCGAGTGGAACATGAAGAGGTAAATAGGAAAGAGAAAATCATAAGAGACTTATTAAGGTTGAACTGTTTCCATTCCTGCATGGAAAGATGATATTTGTAACTCATGAGACCTTTGTCAGTATTAGGGGAGTTGGAAGGGAAAAAATTATATTTATGTATATATAGATATAGATAGATAGATAGAGGGCACAGGGTGAGTTGAAAATGAAGGGGTTATATCTGAAGAATAAAATTAAGGGGTGAGAGAGGAATATACTAGGAGAAGGAGAAAGGGAGAGGTAGAACAGGGTAAATTATCCCACAAAAAAAAAAAAACAGAAAAGAAAAGGCTCTTACAGTGGAGGGGAAATGGGGGAAGGTGAGAAGGAATGAGTGAATCTTATTCTCATAGGATTTGACTTAAGGAGGGAATAACATACACACTCAATTGGGTGTGGAAATCTGTCTTACCCTACAGGAAAATAGGGGGGTGAAGGGGACAAGAGAGTAAGGGAATGATAGAGAGGACGGCAGATTGGGAAAGGGAGTAATCAGAAGCAAATACTTCTGAGGAGGGACAGGGTCAAAAGAAAGAATAGAATAAATGGGGGGTTGGGATAGGATTAAGGGAAAGAGAGTTAGTTTTTCACAGTATATCTACTATGGAAGTGTTTTGCATAACTGCATATATATAACCTATATTTAATTGCTTGCCTTATCAATGAGGGTGGGTGGGGAGGGAGGAAGGGAGAAAATTTGGAACCCAAAGTTTTAAAAACACATGTTTAAAAAAAATGTTTTCACATGCAACTGGGAAATAAGAAATACAGGAAATGGGGTACAGAAATCCATCCTACCCTACAGGAAAATTGAAGGGGAAGGGGATAAGAGAAGGGGGGAAGAGATAGAAGGGAAGGCAGACTAGGGGAAGGGGTATTTAGAATGCATGCCATCTTGGGGTGGGGGGAGGGGTGAGATGGGGTGAAAATTTGGAACTCAAAATCTGTGGAAGTAAATGTTGAAAACAAAATAAATAAACAAACAAACAAACAAACAAACAACTAAATAAATAAATGCCATTAAACAACCCAAAAAGAAAAAAGAAAAAGAAAAGCAAACAAACAAACAAAACACAAGAATCTTATTTGACAATCTAACTGGAAGTGAGGATTGATGCTTTGGGTAAGCATTTTATTTATCTACTATTTTACTGACATTGTTATCATCTCTCTTCTGTTTTTCCATCTCTTATTCTGGCCTTTCAATATTTGCCTGAGACTTAAGCTTAGCTTCTTTATTTTATTACATAAAATTAGGGGAAACAGTGGCATGAGCCCACCATCTATTAGAACATTTTAAAAATTATATCAGAGGCTTCATTTCTAAAATATATAGAGAACTGAGAATACAAGTCATTCCCCAATTGATAGATGGTCAAGGAATCTGAACAGGCAGTTCTCAGAGGAAGAAACTAAAGCTATCTATAGTCATGTGAAAAAATGTTCTAAATCACTATTGATTAGAGAAATGCACATGAAAATGACTCTGAGGTACCATATCACACCTATCAGATTGGCTAACATAACAAAACAGAACAATGATAAATGTTGAAGAAGGTGTGGGGAAATCGGAACACTAATACATTGTTGGCGGAGTTGTAAAATGATCCAACCATTTTGGAGAGCAATTTGGAACAATGTCCAAAGAGCTATAAAAATATGTGTACCCTTTGAGCCAGCAATATCAGTTCTAGGTCTGTATTCCAAAGAGAATTCTAAAAATGGGAAAAGGACCCACATGTACAAAAATATTTATAGTAACTCTTTTCATGGAGGCAAAAAATTGGAATTTGAGTGGATGCCTATCAATTGGGGAATGACTGAACAAGTTGTATATGAATGTAATGGAATACTATTGTGCTATAAGAAATGATGAGCAGGTAGACTTCAGAAAAACCTGGAAAGACTTGTATGAACTGATGCAGAGTAAAATGAGCAGAACCAAGAGAACATTGTACAGAGTAACAGCCACATTATGGGATAATTGACTTTGATAGACTTGACTCTTCACAGAAACATAAGAATCTAAGACAAAAGATTCATGAGGGAAATTGCTATCCACACCCAGAGAAAGATATATGGAATCTGAATGCAGATGGAAGCATACCATTTGCTCTCCTTTTCCTTTGTTGTTTTGTTTTCTTGCTTCCTTCTCATGGTTTCTCCCATTAATTCTAATTGTTCTTTACATCATGACAAATGGGAAAATATGCCTAACATGAATGTATATGTAGAGCCTATATCAGATTGTACGCCATCTGGGGCAAGGGGGAAATAAGTGGGAGGGGGAGAAAATTTAAAACTCAAAATCTTATGGAAGTGAATGTTAAAAACTAAAAACAAATAAATTAAATAAGAAAAAATGATATTATCCTCAACTATAAATGCAGAAGTTGCATTTCATGGCCTGTAAGGTCCTTTCCCATTCTAAATCTCTATCTTGTGATCTAGGCATATTAAAAAATAATTTTTGGCTGTGATTTCCCTGTACCAGAGCTTCAGAACTTCTTTTTGTTGTCAGATATCATTTATAGTTACTAATTGATAACCTTCAGAAAGCAGGTCTATGAAAAAAATGATATTAGAAAGGAAAAGGTTCACAACTCTACTGTATTGGGTTGGGCTGGAGGAAGCACTGAGGAAGAATTAAGAGAGGGATTGTTTTTTCTCTTTAAAACAATAGAAATAACACTTTCAAGAAATGTCACTCCTATACCACGGTCTAAATGCAAATTAACTTCAATTCTGATGGCTTTTAATCCTAGCAAAAAGTGACCAAAAAAAAAAAGTGGGAAATTTCCTTGAATGTCCCTGAGGATTTAAAGTAGTAGAAGTATTGAATGTGTATAAATAGGACAAGAAGGTTGCTGCATCCCATTTTCCTAAATTAGAAATTGACAGGACAAAACCAAGAAGTAGCCTTTGGCACTAGTTGATATTCAAGGTATGTGGTGAATGAGGAAAAGAGATATTATTCAATGCTAAAAAAAATTACTAGATCTATTGAATGCAGCCACATAGAACTAAGGACTATTGCTACTTTTTTTAAGCTCTAATATGGTTTTAATCCATAGTAAAATCTTTAGTCAAACTAAGGCAGCAAGACCCAATAGAGTAGAAAATGACTAAAGAATGCCATAAAATATTACCCATAAATATGTGTATATGTATGTATATGTAAATATGCATATTTATGTATATATATACATATATATGTATGTGCATATTCTATAATAATACTGGCAAACATTTAGGTCTGAGTAAAAATGGGCTGTCATTTCAATTTTGCCACTTTGTGAAGAGGGAGAATCCTGGAATAGATGTCACAAGGCCAAATCCCCCGGACTAAACCAAGGTGAAGCCTTTGTAGTCCACAAATTTGATCCATTTCAAGTCCATTTCCTCCATTTAGTTACAAATCTGGAAAGTAGAATTGAAGACTATCAATTGAATTTGTTGTGAAATGTTCTCTCTGATTCATTTTCTAAGTGTCTAGGTCGTATTATGCCTAGTATTCTTACTTTAAAAAAAATTAGGTGCTCAAGATGCACAGAAGTGATACAGAAGATACTGCCTAAGTAAAATATACATGGGGATGAGGGTGGAAGGGGTAAACAGATAGATTACAGAGACAGAAAGAGAGACAGAGATGGAGACACAGAGACAGAGACACCAAAAGAGACAGGAACAGAGACACAGAAGACAGTATCCCTTGAAGGAAATATAGCACATAAAACAAAAGTCTAAAAAGGAGTACATTTTTTTTCCTTTGCCCTGAGGCTGATCATTTGGTATAAAGCGTTAAAAAAAAAAATACAAGTATTTCATGGTTCTCTTCAAAAATCGACAATGTTCATATTTTGAATGAAGAAAAGAAGAGAAAATCTTCAGATCAGAAACTCCTGCCTCCTGACATCAGTGTGTTATTTAAGACTGGCTAATAAGGAAGGATTTAAATATTGGTTGAAAATGGATAGAGGCAGTGTTGTAGTTATATTGTAAATAACAATTTATTTACCTAAAATGGTGACAAAGAGGAGGAGGCCACTTTTTTCCCCTTTTTTGACATGAATCAATTTTAGAATAGGCCCACATATCAGTGTAAACAGACAGACACATTTAACCTTTCATCTGTTGCTACCAGTTCTGCTCTCTGGGGCCAGGGAATACAGTTTTAATCTCTCATCCACTGCCACACTTTCAAATACTTGAAAACAGCAAACATTCTCCCCATCCCCAACCAAGTCTTCTCCTTCCTATTCCTTCAAAGCATTTAAACAGTTATATTACTTTGCAAGAGAGACATAGCAATAGAACAATTCTGGAATGGCATTTAGACCAATGGAGCTCTGATATAGGCTTTTCACAGGGAAATGGAATCAGGGACCTCATCATTTCTTTCTACCATCCCAATCAAACCATTCAACTCTTTGTGAAAGCCTAGCAGCTGGGCAAAAGGAATCAGCTTTCAATCTTATGTTTCCATGACTTCTTGAGGTAATGATGGGGGTGGGGAGGTCGGGAGTTGAATTAAACTTTAGATGTTGTACATGTTTATTTTGCCTAGAGCTTTTCTGTTATTACAATCAAATCCTCCATATGTTCAGTTACCCAAATTTCTATGATATGATGCTATATAAAGCATATTAAATGGCTAAAAATTGAAAGGATTGGAAATAACAGCATCTCCCTCTGTCTTTCTTTCCAACCGGAGGGGGGAGAAAGCATTAATCGAAATGAGAGAATCACAGAAGAATATGCTGGGGATTTGTAATTGGTTTATGTAATCTATCACCATAGGGTCACTGGCTTTGGTGTCTGGGTTGGGAGTGAGGGAAATCATCACCCAGAAGCAACTTCAGGCTTATGAAAAAGAATTGCTTATGGGTAAGTAAGAAGAGCTACTTCTAAATTCGTTTTCCTTTATACCTTTTTCGGGAAGTATATTTGAAGTAATAAGCTGTGACTAAATGGATCACCTCTGAGATTTTCTTCCTCCTCTTTAATCTTCTTCAACTCAATACTGAGTTACAACATAGAACCTAGGGTTGTGGCATGGTATATCCACTATTTACAATTTAGAAGACAAATCAATCAAAAGGCTTCATTTGGTCCATGGTAACAAGCCTCGGTAGGGAGGAGCTTCAGCTAGTTCAGAAAGAAAGGTGTTCTCTGGGTTAGGGGGCTTCTGAAAATAACATTTCCCATAGATGCTTGTGGTATGCCAAAATACATAAAACAAAAAGTTATTATCCTATAAATAAGTGTTCAAAGAACATGAACAAGCATTTTCCAAAAGAATGGCAAATTGTTGGCAAATACATGAAGCTTTCCTCTAATTCATTAATAATAAGTGAAAGGAAAATTGAAACAACTATGAAATCTCACTTCACGTACAGAACATTGTCAGTGATTACAAAGACAGGAATATTCAATTTCAATATACTGGATGAAGCTGGTAAAAAATAGGCACAGAAATATGCTATTAGTGGAACTGTGAATTGGTCTCACCAGTTTGGAGAAAAAATCCAGAATTATTCTTGTACAGTGATAAAATTGCCATACTCCCTGACTCAGAGATCCCATTGTTCAGTATCCTGAAGAGGTCAATGATAAAAAGAAAGTCTATATTTACTCCACAATAGTGGAACACGGAAAAGAGTGAATAAGAAGGTACCCCCACCCCATCTTCTTTGTAGAGATGTAACTGGAAAGATGGGAGGACATTAGGTTTTGATGGGCTTTGAATGCCAAACAGAGCAGTTTATATTTGCTCTTTGAGGTACTGGCAGCTAGGTAGTACAGTGGATAGAGCACTGGGCTTGGAATTAGGAAGACTCACCTTACTAGTTGTATGAGCCTTAACAAGGTACTTAACCCTGTTTGCCTCAGTTCCTCATCTGTAAAAATGATCTGGAGAAGGAAATGGCAAACCGCTTCAAATATCTTTGCCAAAAACCCCCAAAATGAGGTCACAAAAAGTCAGACACAACTGAAACAACTAAACAACGTTTTGGAGGTAATAGGAAGCCATTGGAGTTTAGTGAGTGAGGCCTTGAGTTAGTGAGACACTCTTAGTTGAGCACTCAGTACTAGGTAAGGGAATGGAATTCATGGGGATTTTACTGGGTGAGGAGCCTGAATGGTACCAGTAGATGACCATTAGACTGGTGGAGGCCACAGGAGAAAGGAAGTATATGCCTTTTGATATTGGATATTGGGACAAAGCCCCAAATCACTCCATAATAGTTATGACTTTAACCTAAAGTGATGCTCATTTTAAACTTTCTTTTCATAGAAGTAACAATAAAATCACATATTTTCCCTTTTTTGTAATTTTTGCCTTTGTAAATGGTAGATTGGAGAACCATCAGGTTGAACAGAATCTAATGCTTTATAAATTTATGTTCTCCATTCTCTCATTGAATGTCCTTTATGCAAAGACCAATAGGATCAATTCCTGTTTGAGTTTAGATCCAGGAATAGCATTTGTTTCTACAGATTAATTTTTATGCTTATCATCAGAAAATGAAACCAGTAGTTTGATTCTCTTTTCCATTCAGCTGCTAAAAAAGTTAGGTTAAAAATTAATGTTCAAATATTTTTGTCTGCTTAACCTAGTCTCCTTAAAATAGTGGTTCCTATTTAAAGGTTTATGAACCTCTTTGTGGAAGGGAGAGGCACAACAATGACCCAAGGGCTTTGTCCTTAAAATTCTTTAATGAAGCTTTAAGTTGTAAACATTTGCCCAACCATGTTAAAGATATGTTTTTCTTCTGTGACAATAAATATGTTTGTGTTTGAAGCATTATAGGTTTGTTTCTGTAGCAATCCAAAACCATCACAATCATACATACAGTGATTTTGGTATTTATACATAGATTATATCAAACTCAGACCACTTCTGATGAAGTACAATGATACACGTGTTCTTATAGTTCCTCAACCTGTTATCAATTTTTCCCCCAATTATCAAGCTGATTTTGTTTATTGATTGTTTGATCTTCCAGAAAACAGCATGTTTTTAAAACAGTTAAGACCTGTTTTATGTAATTCAGAAGTATATTTTTCACTTCATTTGTCTAATTTTCCTTAACTTCCATTTGTTTCATAGAAGAAATATTATATCATATGTTATTGCATTGTGTCTCCAAAATTACTGTAGTCATAGTTGTGCTATACATAGATCATTGTATACACATACATAGGTGTATGCATCTTTATTATATATATATATCTGTATGCATCTTTATTATACATATCACATACATGTGTACTATACCTATATAAACATAGGCATGTTGTATGCATGTACTTGTGTGTGTGTGTACATTTGAATATTTACAATGTGTACATTATACATATGTATATGTGCTTATGTTTGTATGTGTGCATGTGCCAGGAAAAAAAAAATACCTGTAGTTGGGCAGGAGATAAAGAGGGAGAATTGCTTATAGACTTTGAAAATTCATTACCGAATTACTTAATGAAAATTCATTAAGTAGAAGAAAGTTTAAATAATTGAGCCAAACAAGGATAATATGGTTAAAAAGAAGGAAAAAAATATGGAAAAGCAATTGGAAGTCACAGTAGTTAGACAATGAAGGTAAACACATACACACACATAAACATATGGAAATGAGAAAGAACTGGACTGGTTTGAAGAGGAAGAATTTGTAGAAAAAGTAGAGATAAAAGTAGAATCTGCAACTTTCTCCTCACTATAATCTGCCCTCCACATGGGTACCAAATTTTCCTTAAGTGTAGATATTAAGTGATTTTCCACAAATTCAGATCTGACAATTTCACTTCACCATGCCACTAGTCAACAAACTCCAGTAGCTTCCCATTGCATCTAGAATCAAGTAAAACCACCTATGTTGAGCTTTTATTTATTTTTTTTGCTTTTTTTTTTTTTGGTGAGGCAATCGGGGTTAAGTGACTTGCCCAGGGTCACACAAATAGTAGGTGCCAAATGTCTGAGATTAGATTTGAACTCAGGTCCTCCTGACTCCAAGGCCCGAGCTCTATCTACTGTGCCACCTAGCTGTCCCTATGTTGAGCTTTCAAAACTCTTCATAATATGACCCAATTTATCTTTCTAGTCTCATTGAACATTACTCCATCTTCTCATAATCTGAAACACAGTCAAACTGACCTTCTCTTGTCCTTCACACACAATACTACATCTTTCATCTCTGGGCCCATGCCTGGGAGACATTGCCTCCTTACTTCCACTTCATAGAATCCCCTCTTTTCCTTCAAGATACAATTCAAGAACCATTTTCTATGTAAAAAGCCTTACCTGATTAACTCAAATGCTAGCACACTCTTTATCAAACTACTTTGTGTTTAACTACTTTATATTTATTTGTATTTATTTTATTTATTCTGTAGATAATTACATATGTACGTATGTATTATGGTTTCCTGCATTAGAAATACCTTGTGATTAGGGACTGTTTCATTTATTGTATTTGTATTTACAGTGACTGGAACAAAGACTGCATTTAATAAATGTTTATTGTTGAATGCATAGCAAAAATACCTCCAAGAAGAGCAGTGTGAATACTCTTCCTAATGTCTTGTTTTTCACAGAGACAGAGAGGAAGAACAAGGAAGAGAGAAACAGAATGGTGGACAGAAACACAGAGGAAGGGGGATACAGAGAGAAAGAGAAAGAGACAAAGACACAGAGACAGAGAGAGAAACAGAGAAAAGAAGGGAGAGAGACAGAGGTATAGAGATATACAGAGACAAAGAAAGAGGAAGAGACAGAGAGAAAGAGATAGAGACAGAGAGATGGACAGAGAAAAAGAGATGGAGGGAGAGAGAAAGATAGAGACAGATAGAGAGATGGAAAGAGAAACAGAAAGAGGGAGGGAGAGAGACAGAGACTTAGAGACAAAAACAGAGACAGAGAGTCAGAGAAAGGCAGAAAGAGGAGACAGAGATAGAGACAAAAACAGAAAGAGCCTGAGACAGTACAAAGAGACAGAGAGATGGGCATAGAAAGGGAGGGAGAGAGACACACACACAGAAAGAGATCAAGACAGAGATAGAGAGACTGAGACAGAGATGAACAGAGAAAGGAAGAGAAAGAAAAATGGAGAGAGGGAGAGAGAGAAACAATAACAATAACAAAAAATTCTCCCACTCTAAGGGACAGCAAGTCCTCTTTAAACCATTCTGAAATCCTATTACAAGAGCTGGTTCACACAAGTGCCCATCTCTGTCTCCAGTTTCAGTTTTTAATTAACCTCTAAAGTGCAGTACACATAAAAATAGATGTGATTGACACCCCTGCCTTCTCATGTCAGAAATGTCTTCACTGGTCTTTGTTTTAATATTTTTCTGTTCATGTCCAATTGTATGACATTGTAAGCATTTCAATATCTCTGTCAATTATAAAGCCCCTCATTTACAATTCTCTTGTAAGTTGGCTACTGGATAAATTATACGGACTCTACCTTATTTTCTTATATCTAAAGAAGGAGACATTATGGTACAGTAGAAAAAGCCCTGACCCTGAAGTCAGAGGAACTGAGTTCAAATTCAATTTCTGATGCTTACTACCTGTCTGACCCTGGACAAATCTTATACCCTCCCTGGTCCTCATGTTTCTCATCTTTAAAATGAGAGTGTTAAACTGCATGGCCTCTGAGGTAATAACTTCTTGATTTAGATCTAAGTGGAACAATTGACTGAGCAGTAGGCCAAGAATCAAGAAGACTTCAGTTCAGATCCAGACTCAAACACCTACTGGCTATATAACCAAGGGTATGTCACTTGCCTGCTATCAGCCTCAGTTTCCTCAGCTGTAAAATGGGAATAATAATTATACCTATCTACCAAAGTTGTTGTGAGAATTGAATGACTTAACATTTGTAAATCACTTAGTACAGTGCCTGGCACATAGTAGGAGCTTTATTAATGCTTGCTTATTTTTTTTCCTTTCTTCAATGACTAACCTGGAGTATTAAAGGAAGTATGATATAAATCCCTTTCATGCTCTCTTCTAAATCATGACAGAATAATATAGACTGCTCTTACATCTATTTTCTGTGTCTAGGCTCTTTCATTCCTTCTTGATCCTGCATAGACTTTTATCTACAAATCCTCAGCTCTGTAGTATTTTTCAAGTAACTAAACTCTATTCTTCTTAGGGCTTAAGGCATTTGACCATCAGGCTTAAGGTTAGCCAGACAGGGGTCTGCTCCTCTACAGGGGAGGGAAAGCAGCAGAGTCTTTAGTGAAATTCTACCACCAACTTTGGGAGAACAGTTTAGAGAACTATTATTCCTAAATATTGACCTTAAAACAATTCAGTAGTCAAATGAGCCCCTCTGTGCCATAATTATGTCTTCCAAATATGTTCTTTGAACCCTTCAGGCAGCAGCACACAGACAAAGGAGGTAATGACCAGGGGGAGCCAAAGTGGTGGAGTCGTTAGCATTCTTGCCAAGCTCTCCCAAACCCACCCCTCTAAACAACTTTAAAAAGCACATCAAACTGAATTCTGAGTTAGATAACCAACAAAAAGTCAAGAGTCATTTTCCAGCCTCCAGAAGCTTAGAAATACAGAAAGGGAAATAAGCAGACCCTGGGCTGGGGCTGGCCCAGAGCTCTTCACAACACCAGCTTGGGCCATGGAGATGACCACAGTGGCAGCCACACCAGTAGCGTCTAATGGTCAGGGTTCATAGGCAAACTGAACACCTGATCAGAAAGAGATCCCAAAAAGATCCCTGTGCTAGCACTGAGTTTAAGACCAAAAGTCATTTGGCAGCTCCATCAACTGGGACCAAATTCCAGGTTTTAGTTCCAAGGTGAAGAGAAGTAGTTGTAGGTGAGAAGGAATAGAAGCCCTACCTGAGTTAGGATTAGAGCACAGGCCAGGATGGGAGTGTCCAGATCAAATACTGTATCAAATTACTTTGGAAGCATCAAAAACTTACAGGATCCCAGACCTATCTTTGAAAACAGCAGGACTTAAAAGCCTGAACCTTGGAACGGATACCACCTCCCACCCCCAGAAGTAAGCAGAGCCCAAATATAACATAAAGTCCAAATTCAAGAAATAGGCTGTAAAAATGAGCAAACTACAACAAAAAGCTACAATGTTAAAGGGAAGCTCAAGATATAAACTCAAAAGAAAATAATGATTTTAAAACATCTACAAGCAAAGCCTCAAAGAAAAATGCAGATTGAACACAAGTCCAATGAGAATTCCCAAAAGTACTACAGAAAGCAATTTAAAGAAGCAAATTATTTTAAAATCAGAGCAGTAGAGACAAAATTAGGGAAACAAATGAGAAAATTGTGAAAAGACTAAACAGCTTGGGAACAAAAGAGGTACAAAAAATACTGAAAAAAATACCTCTATAAAAATATAGTTGATTGAGTAGAAGCTAATGACACCTTGAGACATCAAGAAACAATAAGAAACAAAGTCAAAATACTGGGAAAAAAAGACAAAAGAGATGATATAGAGGGCAAACAGAGGTGATTATGGTGATTGTTGATGAAAACCTAAAAAAGAAAGATGATAGAATTAGCCTCTAAGGGAAGGAGTGAGATTGAGGTCTTGAATATAATGGTAATGGTAAGGAAAGCTTCACTCTGGAATAAAAAGAAAAGAGAAAAAGTACTAAAATTAAAACTGGAACCATGAAATGAAGTCACAATGTTTATATGAAGAAACAGTCCTTGGGACTGCAGAAACAGCTGATCCCTAATGTCTCTTACCCAAAGCATTTCTTTCCCCTCTTTATGAGGTAGAACAATGTATAGAGTGTATAACTTGGCATCAGAAATATCTGAGTTCAAATTATTTAGACATCTGTAAAATGGGAATAAAAATAGTATCTACCTCACAGGGATGTTGTGAGAATCAAATTGGCTAACTTGTATAAAGTTCTTAGAAAAATCTGAAAGCATTATATAAATACTAGCTTATTACTACTACTGCTGCTACTGCTATTACTATTACTATTACTACTACTACTACCACTACTACTACTACTACTACTACTACTGCTACTTCTACTACTACTACTGCCACCAATCAACCAATTGACCAGCATTTATTAAGTGCCAGCTTCAAGCCAGGCACTGAGCAAAGTCCTAGGGACACAAAAACAGTCTTAAAATGACAGCTAGGTAGCACAGTGAATAGAACACTGGCCCTGTAGTCAGGAGGACTTGAGTTCAAATCTGGCCTCAGACACATTACACTTAATAGCTGTGTGACCCTGGGCAAGTCACTTGACCCTCATTGCCCAACCAAAAAAAAAAAAATCCCTGCACTCAAAGAGCTTATGAATATCTTAAGAGGAAGAAATCTTTTGAGGGATTAAATTTGGGATTCAATTATCAAGTTATTCACAGCTCCCCAGGTCTATTTCCTGACCTTTCAAATAGTATTCAGAAATGATTTGATTATACAAAATTAAATTCTACTTGACATGGAAAATTTGCAAAATTTGCAACATAGAATTGTTAGGTGGGTTGGTGGGTGGATCCAGTCAATATAATAAGAAGAATGGAATAGTATCATCAAGACGAGACAGAAACAAAAATAGATATTACCTCATGTTGTCTATGGGTGGTGCCTTTCAGCAGTATCTGTACTATACTAGAAATGTGGCACTTCTCAACATATTTGCAAGAAGTTGATATCAGAAAGGCAACCGGTGGACTCTTGGATTCAAACAGCCTATACTTGGTAGCGAGAGACTATGCAGTGTTAGTCGACCAACTACTGAACAAAGGGTGCTGAACATTAGCAAGTACAGGGCAGCTCACTTCATCCCTGAATCACTATATCACTATTGTGATACATGGGGCTGTACATTGTTGCATGGATCAGGACAGAATTTGAGCCATCTCAGAGCCAATGAACATCATGCCTCAGTATTAGGGCAATGAAAACATTGAATATGTCCTTTCCCTCTCAATCTAAGAAACTCTGAGGTCTTCCATTCCCAAATGGCAAACTAGGCCATCTTTTGCCTCTTCTCTTACCTAGCCTTAAATTACTGAATACTTGTTGCCTCAAATAAACTGAGGCCTGGGAGAGACTTCAGCTTAAAAAGACCAAGGTCTTCCTTGGAGCTGTCCAAAGCCATTGCCAGTCTTCCTGACCTGTCTTGCCACTGGCCTCCAATGACTCTGGATGAGAGAGTGAGGCTGATGACTCTGCACAACTCTGCCTCACTTAATCAAGTCACTTGCAAGTCAAGACATCACCCTCCTGATGTCATTGGACCTCTTTGAAGATAAAGGATGAACAGCATACCCAATATTCTCCAAGCTTGATAATGTACTTTCCAAAATGTAGTGTCTAGAACTAAACATGATAACTCAGATATGGTCTGACTGGGGCAGAATACCAAGAAACAATCACCTGCCATCTAATGTACCTTATGACTTTATAGATGCAGCTTAAGATCACATTAACTTCCTGGACTTGAATAGTACACAGTTGGCTCCTATTGAGATTCTAATTCAATTAAAAACTTAAGGAGGTTTTCAGATATACCATCCAACCACATTTTCCCAAACCAATATACATGAAACTGATTTTGGGAACTGAAGTTTAAGACTTTATAGATATCCCTAACAGTTTCATTTTATTGGATTTGTCCCAATATTCTATTCTGTCAGGTCCTTTTGGATTCTATCAGCCAGTATGTCAGCTACCCTTCTTAGCTTTGTGTCTCCCAGAAATTTAATAAGCAGGCTATCTTTGGCTTTACTCAAAACCTAAATAAAAATATTAAGAAGTGCAGAACTCAGCGCAGATCCCCAGAGCACTTCCTTAGAGATCTCCTTCTTCACTGATATCAAACCATTTTTGAATCCTCTTTGGTCTAGCTATTCATCCATTTCAAAGTTTAAATACTCTACAGCTTACATTTCTTCAATATGTTCACAAAATAAGAAGAGAGACTTTATCACTTTTTCTAAAATCTCAATATTCTATTAACTATAGCATTCCCCTAATCTAATAGTTTAGTAACTTGTCATTGAGGGGAATAAGATTAGTCTAACATAACATATTCTTGATAAATGTATTTCAACTCTTTACAATCATCCCCTTCTTTTCTAAATGTTTAATAAGCATCTCTTTAATAATATATTTTAGTCAGGATTCAAAGGCAATCTTAGTGACCTATGTAGTCTGCAGATGGTACTCTCTTCTTCCAATTGCACCCTCTTTTTTTTTTGAAGATAGGGATATTTTTACTTCCCCAATTTTGAGGGACCCTTTTATCCATTCTCCACAGTCTTTTAAGGATCACAAATAGTGGTTCAGCAATCATATCTTCCTAGGATATCATTTATCTGGGCCTGTTGATTTCAACTCATAAAGAGCAACTTGATAGTATCTTACTATCACCTCATTGATCTTGGATTCAAGTCCCTACAAGCTATTTTTGTGCCATTTTCAGGAAGGTCACTTGATTTGCTTTTAGGAGGGGCTGTTGATATCTGAAAAGTCACAATTGTATGTGTTTTATAAAATTCTATAGTCTTTATATCTGCATGCTTGGGCAAAATCTTTGGTACTGTACTTATTTAAAAAAGAATCAGTGACCAATATTTTATATTGTAGCAAGGAATGTCTTTGCTACTAAACTTAAATAGGTAATTTTGGTCATACATATTCACAAGTCATTGGAACAGTATCAATAAATGCTGCATTGTATAACAAAAATAATGGACCTACATTAAGCACATTTTGTTAATTGGTAATATAACCTCTCAGTTCCCCTGGACATGCAACTCAAGGGATCATCTCAAAAACCATGATTATTTCACAAACTCTAATGCACTGAGTTTGCATAATTAATTTCCAAAATAATTTTAATGAAATGTTCAAGATTTCAAAAGGCAAGTATTAGTGCTCCAAAAGCAAAGAATAGCTATTGAAGAATGAGCTTGCATGTCCATTTGCTATTATTTTTTTATATAACCTGGTTGGCAAAAACACTCATAACTAGTGCAGGAAAAAGAGGCACTTTTTCAGCAGCCAAATAGAAAAGAACTAAAGCAAAACAAAATACAAGATTAAAATAAAACACATTAGGGTGGGTCCTCATATGCAAATGGGACCAGTTTGCTTTTGAGACTTTTAAACATAAATGAATATGCTCTTTTATTCTTTTCTTTTTTTTTTTTGTAGAAGAGAAAAAAATTGAATTGTAGTTTACTTACCTGTTTGGGTATATAAACAAGTTCAACCAAATTAACTGTACTGATGTGTCAATTAAATAGAGCAACTAATCTGATTCAATTTTTCACTAAACCCACTAATTCATTGAATAGACTGACTTGAACAATGGCTTTGACATCATGTAAACACTAATAGGAAGCACTGATTTGGAATTACAGAGATCAGTCTACCAATTTGAGTCCTTTGCCAATTGTCTCTTTAACTAAAAAAAAATATTTTGAATTGCACATGAATAGTACTATTTAAGAATTTCATCTTAATTTTAGCAAAATATGACTGTAAATGTGCATTATAAAATACTATTATTTGAACAGATCAGCAAATAATTACTTTTTTTTCTCTTCATCCCTGCTCTTAGAACTTATTCTTTGACAGATTTAAAATACACTACTGCCCTCATTAGAGTTTTGTAGAATCCTGGCATAGATTAAGCTCTCAGCCATTTTCTAAGTGACCCCATACAATAATCACTCACCAAGTAAATGAATGGGTTCTATCAATTCATTAAAGACTGAAAGGATGCCCTGCTTCTCTGGCCCCTTGTAATAAGAAATTTTGAAAAGTAATTTGCAGAATATAGATTAAAACATAAGCTAAAAAAAATCATTCTTGTTCTCTGACCACTAAATTAGAACTTGAATTGTCATAAAGACATATTGGAAAACTCTGCCCTAATCAACATAGGTATAGGTAATTGATAGATTAATAGATTAATGATTTTACTGGTATGGGGAATGACTCCTTCCTATGCAGGTTGTCACTTACCTACAATTTATAGCTTTAGAAAGTCATCTAGTAGAGCACTGGAGAGGTTGTGTCTTATTCAAAATCACACAGTCAGTATATGTCAGAGGTAGATTTGTATCCAACTCTTCCTAGCTCCAACGTCAGTTTTCTATCCTCTACATCATGCTGCCTCTAATTTTTATAAAGGGGTGAAAATTTGATGCCCCCTCCCAAGAAGACCACTCAAGTGACATATTTTGAGCTGTAATAAAATACTAGGAGAATCAGCAAAAATTACTATTTTTACTAACAATAATGATAAATGTTATTGTAATAATAAAAACATTATCTTTGACAAGATTCTGGTATAAAGAAATCCACAATCATATAGATCTACCAAAATTATAATTACAAATTCTAGACTTACTCAATATTTTCTTTTTCTCTTTCTTATCCACAATACCTCAAATAGAACCTTTTCTTTTCTTTCCCTTTACCTGTTCACTTCCTACTGTATTTATGTTTTCATGCACTATGAATAAAGCTCTCTATAATATGAATCTGCCATATATTCTCTTTAAAATGTGACTTCAGGAATAGATTAACTGTCCAATGACGAAACAACCTTGCTTTTCAATTTAAAGTCTGGAATTAAAATGTTCTGTGCAGTCTTAGAAGTTTGCATGATCATGTTTCCCAAGGATATTAAATATCCCACAGTTCATGCAATATTTAATTTCATAGACTCCAACTTATCTTCAAATTGGAGCTAGAGGATCTTAAAGAGATATAAGAACCTTGTGACCTCTAATGCATAGTGAAGAGCATTCTGAATTTGTGGTTAAAAAGGCCTATGTTCAAATCCCACCTCTACCCGAAACTGTGTGAATATGGTAAATCATTTAAACTTCTAGAGTTTTGGTTTCCTCTTCTGCAAAAGGCAAGCGACAATACCTATTAGTATCCCAGGAGCATATTATGAGATTCAAATTAGATAATTTTTTAAAGTGCTTTGCAAACTTCGAAGCACTAGAAAAATGTCAATCGTTGTTTAGTTTGGTAATTATATTTACCCCTTACATGAATCCCTCTACTTCTTCCAAGAAAATAGAGAAAAGAAAAGAGACAGAGAGTATGTGTGTTAAAGTGACATGGAGAAAGAGAACATGCTTTAAAAGCATCTAAAGGGTCTTGGATTTTAGGGCTTTCTTGGAATTACATAGTTTTAGTCTGAAAGGGGATATAAACTCTGCTTAATTTGCAAGTGAATGAATCTGCAAATGAATGAACGCAACAAACACAATGACAACATTGTGTCCAAGATTCTACCATATTGCTCACTGCAGCAATTTCAACAGAATTCATTTCTCTAACATCTGCAAGAGATCTATTCTCCTATGGTACATGAGGCCCAGAAAAATGCAAAACACTTAACGATATCTTGTGAAAGGAAGCTATGTGAAGTTGTTAGGCTGAGGATATTCCCTTAATGAAGCCCTTTTTAATGAAAAAGAAGAAACCCAGATCCAAAGTAGCATTTAAAATTCAGTTTGGAGAGCCTTCTGGCCTCTACTTAACAGCCATTTCTCTTTATTTCTCTTTCTCTCCTCCCCCATTACTATCTGGTAAAGTCTTCCTGTCATTCAACCTGAAAAAAACAAAACAAAACAAAACAGAAAGAAGCATAGATTTAAAGATGGAAGGGATCTTAGCAGTCAACTAGTCTGACTACTTAATTTTAGATATGAGAAAAATAAAGCCTAGGGAGGATGAGTATAATGGTCCAAAGTCACATAGGCAGAAAGAGGCAGAATCAGGTCAAACCCTGGTCTACTGCCTTCTAATCTAGCATTTCAAATATAATATATTCAAGGAATTGGGTGTTTTGTGAGATTTTGGAATATTTTAGATTCTTACAATAGGTACTTTGTATATAATTAATGATAGCCCCTTAAACTAGTTCAAAGACTTAACATCAAGAGACAATTATTCCCTTTTGTGGCCCATTGGTCTATTTTCCATTACAGGCCTCTTTACCTCTCTGTAAAACACACTAGTGGCAGCTAAGTGGCGCAGTGGATAGACCTCTGGGCCTGGAGTCAGGAGAACTGCTCTTTCTGAGTTCAAATCTGACTACAGTACTGAATAGCTGTGTGACCCTGGTCAAGTCACTTAACCCTCTGCCTCAATTTTGTCATCTGTAAAATCAGCTAAAGAAAGAAATGACAAACCACTCTAATATCTTTGCCAAGAAAATCCCAAATGGGCTCACAAAGAGTAGGACAGGACTGAAAAACGACTGAAAAGGAAAGTGACAAATATTGAAGGGGACGTGGAAAAATTGGGACACTAATTTATTGTTTGCGGAATCATGAACTAATCTAACAATTTTGAAGAGCAATCTGGAATTATGCCCAAATAGTTATTAAACTGTCTATGCCCTTTGACCCAGCAATATTTCTACTAGGTCTATTTCCACAGATGATTAGGGAAAAAGGAAAAGAACCTATATATTGTAAAATATTTATAACAGCTCTCTTTGGGGTGGCCAAGAACTGGAAATTGCAGGAATGCCCATAAATTGGGGAACGGCTGAACAAGTTGTGGTATATGATTGTGATAGAATAGCACTGTACTATAAGAAATGATGAACTTAATTATCTTAAAAAACAGAAGGACTTGCATGAAGTAATGCAGAGTAAAATAAGCAGAACCAAGAGAATACTGTATATAGTAAGAAAAATATTGTTTTAAGAGTGACTTTGAGCAAATAAATCATTTTGACTATTATAAATACCCAAATTAACTATAAAGGACATATGAAGAAAGATGCTATCCTGAGAAAGGACTGATAAATAAAAGTATGTCTAGAATAATATACATATATCATATATGTATGTATGCATATATGATATATATATATATATTATATATATCTGTGTCTAATGGTAGCCATCTCTAGGGTGGAGAGGGAGAAGAAAAAAAAGACATTTATGTGATGACTTTATTATATATTTAAAAGGAATAGCAAGTTGTACATAATAGATTTGCAGTTTCATGTGCAATTATCTTTATTATACTATATTATGAAAATGCTTGTTTTATTCCATAAATTAAAAATATTTTTTAAAAAGACTGAACAAAATACACTAGCACTTATGTTATTTGTTTTAGTTTTGTTAATTCTATCATGTTGAATTTGAATAAAAATGTCTACTCTGTTTCAGGACAATATTGATGGGACCTTTTGGAAAGGTTTACTTTTAACCTAAGCATTGAAAGTCAGAAGCAGGTGGACTATGTTTGTTTGTTTATTAGAGATGATACATTATAAATGACATCATAGTTCTGCTATCCACAGTATTCCATGCTCATCTGCTCCAGTGCCCTGGGTTGTACTAAAACAGGCTCCTGGGCTTCCAACCCTGACTTATATCCTGGTTCCCTCAGGTAAGCTTTTGATGACATCTGTGCATTTCTGTAATTAGATACATAGCATCTGCAACACCTCTTCCACCCCCTCCTTTGAAATATGTGCTCAGACAAATAAATAATACATACAAAATTAAAGAAAGCATACCAGCATGCGATGCCACTACTTTTCCAAAATTCCTTAAGAAATTTTGGAGTTGATCTTTATTAAGGTGTCCTGTTATCTAGATTATTTCTTGAAAATACTAAACCTTCTAGCTTCTCAAAAAAGTAATCTGAGTGATCTAGAGATTTCTAGTTAAAGAATCCAGGTACTCCTTATCAATAACCAGTTGTTACAGTGAAAATGTTCATACAAAGAAATCGTGCTTACTTACTATTTACTTCTAAATATCCTTCTGCATATTTGTGAGGCCACCTCTGCTCCATCAGAGGATACCCACTAAAGCAGATTTTGACATTTCTGATGCTTTTATGTCAGCTATGACTGATTGTTCTTGTTAGTTATGGTTTAGACATGTTAAGACATAAGCAGAAAACCACCAAGCCAAAATGAGAGCCAAAAACTAAATGATCCAATTTCTTGATCACAAATATCTCCCCTTATAGCTAGCAGGAATTACGTCAATACTTAACGAAATTATTTGACATCTAATTGGCCTAGAGTTGGTATTAGATAGAGTCTAACTTGGCTGCCTGGGAATTCTCTCAAGTTAAATGTCATGCAAATAATAAAAAATGAATCAATGAATTAGGCATTTATTAAGCATTTATAATGTGCTCACCACTGCGCTAAGCACTGGGGTTACAAATAGAAAAGTAAGAGATCTTCTGCTCTAAAGGAGCTCACTTTTTAATGCAAGAGACAAGGTATGTTGAAGGTTTCATCTACAAGCTAGATGGTAGTCCTATGGTCTTTCAGGTACAGCAGCAAAACCAATGTCAAAGTCTCTTCCTTAATGTCACATTCACTGATAAAATCTTGTCAGTCTCTGTACTTGAATGATTTAACAATGCCAAGGACTTTGGTGGTAAGAACTTCCTTTTCTTGGCCATCAGTAACAACGGCTGTAGTATCTGAAGGAGAAGTTTCCGGGCTGTACTTCCATAGGGCCTTCTTCTTAGGATGATGTCTGGAGACACCAGGCTAGAAGAATTGCTATTGCAAAGGCTCTTGGGGTGAGAGATCCAGGCCATTTACATCAGGGAACATGATGGTCAAGATGAAAGTGGTGGTTTGATTTGCCTGGCCTCTTGTCTCTATCCCATGGTTCCTTGCTGTTCCAACTAAGGTAGGTTGCCTGCCTTGTGTGCAAAAGTTGGCTAACCTTCTCCCCAGAAGTTGTTTCCTCAAATTATGGCTGTAGATACTATGCTAGAAACACAGTTTTTCCCCAAGCAATTCAAAGGAAACTAAAAAACCATATAAAGTCAGATCTAGCCTATATTACTTTCAACCAAAGGGGTTTTCCTTTCATGTTGAGTCAAACATGAAAAATAAAACACACATTTTTGGACACAGCTAATGTAAAAAATTATTTTATTTCACTCTGAATATTTGTTGAAAAGTTTTTTTTCCCTTTTTTTTCCTCATGGGACAGGGAGAATGAGCAAGAAAATATTATTTTTTTAATTAAAATTAATTTTTTAAAAACAACTCAGGTTATATATGTTAGAAGCAGATATTTCTGACCACATGGACAACAAACTAATAAGAATTGTTGATTTCATCGAACCTTGCTAAATTACTAAGTGAGATAATATTAGCTTGATTACATTGAGCATATATATGTATGCATGTATGTATATGTATATATATATACATATATATATATCTTTTGCAGCCTGAGAATTCTATGATGAATAAATTATTTATCCCTAATACTCAAGAAATACACTAACATTTAGAGATCAGTCAATCAGAAGTGTTTTTAAATCCGTTAAGACAAAACAATGAAATACTGCAATTTAATTAATTCTAACCAATGTTTTGGAACTTAAAAATATGTGAAAAAATCTATGATTTCATCATCATGAGAACTTCATTTATCAGAGCTGATATTTGTTTCAGTTTGTCTAATCTTAAAGTACGTAGAGGTTATACGACAAGCAAAGGGTCACATACCTAGGAGGGGTCAGAGGTAAGATTTTAATCCAGGTCTTTCTGAATCCAAGGTCAATACATTATCTACTATGTCATACTTCCTTTCTCTCTCTCTCTCTCTCTCTCTCTCTCTCTTTCTCTCACGCACACACACACACACACTCACACAAGTATATTGTTTTAAAATAATTGTCCAACTACTAGTTTAGAACTATTTAAATAGACTAACATCAAATGTTTAATAAGAAAAAATGTGTAATAAATTTAAAAAATCTTGTAAAAATGGTACATTCTAGGTGTGCAAACCACAAACAGGGGTTGAACTGGTATTTTAATGCAATTATGCTTAAAATCTAGTTGAGAAAGGAAAGCTGTATTGATAATCATACTCTCATTTTCAGTGTTTAGATGGCTGAGAAGCAATGTAGAGAAAAGAGTACTGAATGTGAAAAAGAAGACATGTATTTGAATCCTTTGTCTTCTACTTACTTGGGCCTTAGGCAAGTCATATATTTTTCTTCAGCTCAGTTTTTGCACCTTTAAATCAAGAGGTTGTATTAGATGGTCTCTAAGGTCAATCTCTGAATTTTAAAATACTATGATCCTAAATCAGGGGAAATGAAGAATGTGCCCTATTCAATCCTTAATCCAAGTCAATATGTCATAAAAAGTTAAATTAGGCTGTACTTTTTCAGTCCTAAGAGAAAGTTGTTTTTTTTTTTTTTTTTAATGAATCACATTTGGGAATATTTAAGCTAAAATTAAACTTAATTCCATTATTTCTTGAAAAAAAAATTTTGAGAGAGTTTGAGTATTTATGTTTCTGCCAGAAACAAACCTTTATTACCATGCAAATATCTGAAAGCAAACTCTGCTTTAGATTTGGAAAATGAAATATACTGCCTATACTCTTCTCATAGTACACCCAGGTGGCACAGCATATAGAAGTCTAGGCCTGAAGTCAGGAAAACCTGTGTTCAAATTTGGCCTTAGACACTTAGTAACTGTATTACCCGGGGCAAGTCACTTAATTCTGTTTGCCTCAGTTTCCTCATCTATAAAATGGGCCAGAGAAGAAAATAGCAAACCACTCCAATATCTTTGCCAAAAAAAAAAAAATGAGGTCACAACGAGTTGGACATGACTGAAACAACTAAACAACACAAATTCTTCTTATACCAATGTTCTATTTACCTAGGAGAGAATATGATGGCTATAGTTGCTTTTTAAAAAAATAACCTTTTCACTGGGAAATTGGATAATCCAACCATAATCAGTTGGATTGAATCAGTAAAGGCTTTCTGAATGTTCTTTCAGGTATGAAGTGAATCAGTAAAGTACACACAAGCATAGACTCAATTCAATCAGAAATCAAAAATGAGGTTTATGAAGGTACAACATACTCTCTTAAAAACTTATTTAATATCCTTAGTGCTCAGGGGAGGGAAAATTGCCTTGGTATCAGGTTTTCTGAAATGGACAAGTATTAGCCTTTTTAAGTATAACCCCAGTCCCAAAGTCCATTGCTATGGTGCTTTCTCCTTACTGGGGGAGGTGAATGCCCTGAACCTGCATGATGGGTGGGGTGGAGTTGGTGAGAGCAGGCAAAAGAAAAGTTCTTCAGGTTTTTTTTTTTAAGTGATCTTTGACCTTCTAGTTGCTTTGGGACCTTCTGGCTTCCAGCTTCCAAAAGAAAGATGGAAGAGACCAATCCCAATATGGCTGAAGAAAAAGAATCTGGAAAGACAGGAGAGGAGTAGGCTATCTCCATCATGTCCCTATCCCCAATTGTTACAATAGAGACTTCAGGGAGTATTCCTCTGGGGTGAAATCTAGGACATCCTCCTTTGGTTGATTTTAGTTATCTAGATCCCAATAGGAAGGCTCTTTCACTCTGTATTATCTGGTATATATCCTCTATGGATACTTTCTTTGATTTCTGTTTTGCTATGACTTGGATAAATGAATTTCTTTGGTATTCTCCATGCATGTTCTTTGTGGGACTGGTATTTGGTTGGAGTTAAACCTTAGATAAAAAGCTCGGAGTCCTCCTTCCTCCCTCAAATAATGACACAGTGATCAGAAGTTAGATTGAACCTGATCATATCCACTAAAGTCTAGTGACTAGACTAACAATATAAGAAGGAGCAAACAGATATGGAAGGAATAAAAGTCTCACTTGGAGAAGGGGAGGAGGAGAAGAGGCTAGAGATGTCTATTTTGCCTCCCTTTAAGCCACACAAAGACATTCCCATGCTACATGTAGAGGGAGACCCCCCCCCCACTACACATGGGCTCTTCACAACACAGGGGGAGGGGGAAAGGAACAGGAGGTAGATGGAAGAGGAGAAACTTTGCTGCAAAATTCAAAACAGATAGCGGTTAAATTTAATAATTCCAATTACAAAAAACAAATTCTGTAAATTAACCAGGAAAAAGACCTTCAATTTTAAAATTAAGGAAATTTAAATAACACAAAGCTATTTTGGACCCATCAGAAACTACAGAAGAGGATGAAATAATGTGTTCTGAAGAACAATAGAGCTCATCATCAACCTAAAATGACACACACTACAAAGCAGAGATTTTTTTTCATCAATAAAAAAAGGGGCATATGATAAAAGAGGGGCATTTAAAGCATTCCTAAAACAGGAACCACCAAAAATATAATATAACAAAATATGTGGAGATTATTTGATTTGCAAACATCCCTAAACTATAGAAATAAAAGAAAGGTAAATAAATACAAGTACTAAGGAAAGTAAAAATAAGAAAATGAATACCTTATCTCTAGAGAATAACAAAAGAAAAAAAATGAAAGAAAAAGGCACCTATAGGGTTTCAAAAAGAGAGAAAAAGGAATAACAACTAAGGTTGTTAATAGATTTCTTTCTAAAAGTACACAAGAGGATAAATATGAAAATGAATTTTAAAAAATAGTAGAATTGACAATAGAAAAACAAACCAGAAACACAATGGACTAAACCTCACAATCCTACATACACACACATAAATCAATGTATTCGATTTACTGGATTAAGCTGTAGAAACAAAGAGTCCATAAATGGGAAAGGAAAGGTAGAAAATAGAGGGGAATGTGTGATATAGCCTCATCAGATAAGAAGTTAATAATTCAGGGAAAATAACTCTTAAGCTTGTTAGCCAATAGAAGGGCTACAGGAGAATGTTTGAGGTGGCAAATGGGGAGATTGAAGCAGGAAGGGAAAGGAGGGATTATCTCAACTCAGCAATGGTAGAAGGTCTCCCTAAGAACATTCCCATAGGGGAGAAATATATTCTGTAATGAGAAATGAGGATTTTAAAAGTATAATCAGCAGGGATTTGGTGCTCAAAGAGAATATTTCCTTTGATGAGGTGTTCTGCTTCTTTGGACAATATTATCCCTCAGGAAAAGAGAAATCAGAACTCATTGAGTTAACCAGCATCCATTAGGGTGAAAGGTCATAGGCACAGAGAGGCAAGGCAAAGAAAAACAGGGCAATTCCAAGGCAAAATGGTGAGGGAAGTAATCATGTGGAGGGTAAGAGGTAGAATTAGACTGTACAATTATAGACACAGGGAAATGTACTTACTACCTCCTGAAGAAATTGCTGCTTGTAAGAGTGAAACTCAATAAGAAAAAGTGGGGAGGGGAGGAGAGAAGCGAGACTGAAAAGGTAACAACATAGAAATTGTTCAGAAATAGAAATTCAAAATTGGTTATTTAGAAGCTTTCATACCGTAAAGAACACACACACACACACAACCTAAAGGAGGAATAAATAAGAATAAATACTATGAATCAAAGAATAAAAATTGGCCAAAAAGCAAGAGAATTAATAAAGGAAACAAGGTAAAATTATACTTTTAGGGAAAAAAAACAGGAAAAGACTGGGTCATGTGAGCAATAAGATAGCTCTCAGACTTCTTTAAAACAGAAATTATGGGCCAAAGATAAAGCAACTTTAGTTTCTATGTTCTAGAACATCCAGAATCTCAAAGAAGGTTAAAAAAAAAACTAGAAATTGATACTCACTGACCCTGAACTCATTCAGTACCCCTCCCTGGTCTCCCACGCTTCTGGCAGTGAGAATGCACTAACAAACTGAAGGACACAATACAGGCTGAGAAAGTGAGGAGGAGAGGGAGTGGGACAAGTAACCAAGAGAGGAGCTGTGCAGCATTACACCAAATCTGAGGGAAAGAATACAACATCAAGCTAGAGCCATTTCTGATCATCCAAAAGACAGTAGGGGCAAAGACTAAGGATGGTGAATGGTGCCCAGTAGGAGAATGCTGAGATGCTTTGAGATACAGCCTCTAGAAATCTCGAACAAAGGGGAGGGAGTCAGGAAATGAGTAACAAGGAAAATAAGTGGGGTGGGGGAAGAGACAGAAAGTATCAAAGATTTCAGGAAGAAGGAATCTCAAAGATTTTGAACATAAACAGATAAATGAATGGGGGGGAAAGTAACATAAGAAATATAGCCTCCAGATCTAGTAAACAAGTTCAATCATATATAAATGAATAACACAAAATGAAGGAAAATGATCCAACACTTATGAGTCAAAGGAGTCTGTTGAATTTGAGGAAAACATGGAACCACAATACATTGTCCCTGAGTGATTTAAAAGAGAAATAAGAATCAAGAGAGTAAAATTCATATCCTGCACAGCAAAAATAATGAGAACAAACAACAACAAAACTTTAATCTACAATGGCAAGCTTCACCAATGAAACAAAAGAGAGAACAATAGATCAGGAATGCAAATACACAGAAGAGAAGGACAACCTAAGCAAAATGAAGGAAAAAACAAAAACTTTAAAGAATATTTACTCACTATGCAAGCAAAATATACAGATCTCAAAGACAGGATACATAAAGACAGATGAAAGATCATAGGTTTTATAAAAGAACATAACAAGATAGAAAAAATCGTAATACTATAATGAAGAAAATAATAGAACTTCCAAGAACTTTTGAACATAAAAAAATGAAATCCTAACTGAAAAATTTCACAGATAACCACCAGAAAAAAACAAGAAGACTATAAAATCCAAGACACATAGTTAAATTCAACTATATATATATATATATCTCCAGGTAAAAGTAGGAGAGAGGAACACATAAACAAAACAAAACAAAACAAAAACTAATGGGAAAATGATAAACAAAAAAGGAGGGTGGGGGAAGGAAAAGAAAGACAATGGGAAGAGGTCCACCTTAAAAAAAGATAAAATAATCAAAGATACATAATACTGTACTTACAACAGAAAAGGGGGAAATTCATTAATTATATCTCTTTATTTGGGACCAATTTGATCTTAATAATTATTTAAACAAGTATTCTCACCATCAGCCCATACCATCCCTGGAGATGGGGGTTGGGTAAGGAAAACTAGCCCAATATGTGTTAAAATCATGAAATATGTATAAATTAATTTTTTTAATTGTAGAATAAGTTTATATGAATGAGAGATAATTCAGGGGCAGGTGCTCTATACAGATAGGAAAACTTCATAAACTATCTTCAGCTATAGCATTTGTCCCTAGCTAAAAGACTAAGCTTCATTTGGGTACTCATCTACCTAACAGGTAGTGTATAATCTCTACTTACACACGGAGAATCAAAAACATCATGTCAAAGAGATATGTACTTTGCTTCCAAGGAGGTTCTCTCAGTCCCCTCTCTCCTTTTCTATTTTTTTTACAATTTCTCAATTTTTCAAATAATTTTCCTCCTTTCTAGCCCTCCCACACCCACCGAGAAGACAAGAAATATGATATCAATTAGACATGTTAAATCATGCAAAACATATTTCTGTATTAGTGATATCACCACAAAGCAAGAAAAATGAAATGGAAAAAGTATACTTCAATTTGTACTCAGAGTTCACCACTTCTTTCTCTGAAAGTGGACAGCATTTTTCCACCATAAATCCTTTGAAATTGTTTTGAATTGTTGTATTGATCAGAACAGATAAGTTTTTCACAGTTGAATATTATTACAATATTTATCACTTTTACTATGTACAATGATCTCCTGGTTCTACGTACTTCACTTTGCCTCAGTTCAAATAGGTCTTCCTAGGCCTATTTTTTTCTGAAACCATCCCCCTTATCATTTCTTACAGCATAATACTACTCACTCCATCTCAATCATATGCCACATATTGCTGGATTCTAGTTTCTAATCCATTCTGCTATCTGCTTCCATTTTATGAGTAAGCTAATCCCATTCACATTCACAGTTATGATTAAGAATTATGTATTTGGGGACAGCTAGGTGGGGCAATGGATAGAGCAATGGCCCTGAAGTCAGAAATACCTAAGTTAAAATCTAGCCTCAGACACTTACTAACTGTGTGACCCTGAGCAAGTCACTTAAACTTGTTTGGACCCTCTCCCCCCCAAAAAAATAACTGTGTATTTCCTTTCATCCCATTTTCTTCTGCTTATCCCTCTCTTTCTTTTTATCCTGTCCTTCCTCAAAATTCTGTTTTGCTTCTGACTACTGCCTCCCTTAATCTGACCTCCCTTCTATCATCCCCCACCCCTCCTCTATTTTTTTATTGGTGAGATAGATTTCTAGACCCAACTGAGCATGTGTGTGTGTGTGTGTGTGTGTGTGTGTGTGTATGTTTTCATCCCTCTTTGAACCAATTCTGAAGAGGTTCAAGCATTACCCACACCCTTATTTTCCCCTCCACTGTACAAGTTCTTCCTTGGATGACTCTTTTATGTGAGAAATTTATTTGTATTCTACCTTACCCTTCCCCTTTCTCCCAGTGCATTCCTCTTTCTTCCACTTTCATTTTTTTTTAGATCATCCCAATATAATTGCCTTGCATCCATGGTCTCTCTCTTTGTAAATACCTTCTAGCCATCCTAATAAAGATTAAGATCTTAGGAGTCATATCTGTTATCTTCCCATATGGAAAGGTAAACAGTTTAACCCTATTGAGTTTCTTGTAATTTCTCTTTCATATTTACCTTTTTATGCTTCTCTTGAGTATTATGTTTGAATGCCAAATTCTCTATTCAGCTCTGGTCTTTATCTAGAGAATGTATAGTTATATGTTTATATGTATATGTGTTAATTGTTTACATATCTTGGATACCAAGAAAGATTTTATACATTTTTTTTCCATTTGACCACTTCCATTCTTACCCAAAGTACATTGATATTGTTTGTGTAGAAGCTTTACAATTTCATGTAATAAAATTTATCTATTTTATCTTCTGCAATTGCTTCTTTCCCTTCTTTGGTTAAGAATCCTTCTCCTAGCCAAAGCTGTGAATGGTATGTCTACTTCTCTTGTGATTTTTCTGGTTTCTATGCCAATAAATTTGTAAAAATAATAGTAGCTAGCTTTTATGCAGCACTTTTAAGATTTACTAAGAACTTTACATATAATATCTCATTTGATCCTCACAACAATCTCGTTAAGTGCTTTTATTATCCCCTTTTTTATGGTTTTGGAAACAGGATGAGAAAGGTAAAGTGACCTGACCAGTGTTACACAGCTAATGAGTGGCCAAGGCATGATTGGGAACTCAGGTATTCTTGACTCTAAAAATCTAGATCTCTAACAACTGTCTCAGATTCTAGAGTTCTTTAATGTCTAACATCCCCTTTTCTGTATGAGAATAAAACTAACTGTTCTATACCTGATCTTTTTTGTGTTTTAGATGTCTTTTCCTTTAAATTGTAACTCCTTGCTAGGGAAAATCCTTAGATTAAACCAAAAATAGAAGTGTCCTTAGAGTAACTATGAGAATGGGAAGCCTTTTTTCCTTATTAGCTAAACCTGGGAAAGCCATTAGGGTATTTCAAGGACAGGAATAGAAACAGATCCTGTAGTAGCCTCATCACAGCAGGCCTGACTAGCCACTGTGTTAAACTTGCACTACCTACTTTGCAGGGTTGTTTTGAGGAAATGTCTTTGTTAAAAGTAAAATGTTCCACAAATGTGAGCAATTGTTAGGTTCTGAGAGAAATGTCACAGGAGAGATATCTTAGGTGGGAACATAGGTGGGGAGTAGGAATTTATATTTGAGGTTATTTATTTAATGTCACTTTCTTTAGAGAAACCATTTCAACTGACCAATAATTTTAAACAGAAGGAATTTGCAGAAAATTCATTATGTTGTTAGAGTTATTTCTTAAATTTTTCATTATTTTATTTTGATTTATGAACAATCACTTCCATAGGCTTTTGAGTTTTAAAGAGTTATTTTTTAAGTAATAATTAATTCTCTTATTTTCTGTGGCATCAAATATTTGGGACATTAACTCATTATTTAAAGGACAAAGCATCACTTTAACTAAACTAGTTTATACAAACAAAGCACACTTGATGTTCAGCTGTTGAAGAATAAAGACACTTTGCTGAACGGCATGCTTTTTCATATCCTAGGGCAAAATCTTCAATCTCTCTTCTAGTTTAAGAACCTGCTAGCCTTTTTCCAATATTAAATATTGGTTTTCCCTATTTAGGACAACCATTAAAATGAAAATTTTCATAAATTTTAGGATAAGCAGAAAAATCGATCATCGTTGTCTTATTCCTTTCACTCTTGGCTTTCAGTTCTCAGTACCTCATCCTTTTCTGCCATTTCCTAATTCGTTGGACTTTGGAGTTGAAGAACTTACAAGAAGATAGAATTTCACTCTGACATTTAGCCCTCAGTTCAATGACAAGTAGTAATAATGATAAATATTCATACAGAATTTTAAGGTTTTCAACACCCTTTCCTCACAATGATCATAGAATCTAGGAAATACAAATATTAATTCCATTTCACAGTTGAGGATACTGGCTCTCTGACCATTTAAATAACTTATCTGTCAACATCTGAGGTGAGTTAAACTCTGGCCTCCTGATCCTAAGTCCAATATTCTATCTACAATTCCTTGCTACACTTAAGTAAAATAAAATTCACTCATTAAGCAACCTTAGTACTTATTAAACTTTGAAAAAACAATTGGCATTTAAAGCAATATATGAGAGACCATACTCCTATCTCTGCTCAAGTATTCAAATTACTGTGGAGATTCTAAAAACTAAATCAAGTCTAATGAAGAAAGGTCTTAAGAGGCTAGAGGTAGGCCTGAGAGAGATATGAAAGGTGGATTCTATATTCTCTGTTGATTCAGACAGAAGAATAAGGAAGGAAAGGAGGGTGGCTTCCACAAGAAGGAAGATTACAGATCAAAATATTAAATAGCTTATTAACAGTTTTATAGCCCTTAAAAAATGGAATAAGATTCTCCATGTAGTAGTGTTCCCAGGACAGAAAGTCTTCAAGTAGAATGCTCATTTGTTTAAGAGGCTAGCTCCAGTACCTAGACTGCACTTCCTCCTCACATTACTGCTTAGAATACCTAATTTCATTCAAAGTTTAGATCAAACTCCACATTCTAAATAAGTCTTTCATTGGTCCCCTCCACCTAGCTTCCATTATCTGCCACTTCCCTCTACCTGAATTACATTGTACTTATTTTGTATACGCTGTTTCTCCCAATGAAATGTAAGTTCAATGACAGCAGGGCTTTTTTTTTTTTTAATCTCCAGTGCTTAGCACAATGTCATAAGAGATGGTCATTAAATGCTTATTGATTCTATGATACTATAGAATGCATTCTTCATGGATCATAGAATTATAGGATTTCTGATTTGGAAATTGACCATTGAGTTCAAACCACAACTAAAAGAGAATTCTCTATAGCACATATCAACAAGTAGTTGCTTAGACTTTACTTGAAGTCCAATGAAGGTGAACCCACTACCTCCTGAAACACTTTTACTGGACGTAAGACTCTCAACCCCTTGTAATCCACAGTTTAAGAAGTGCTGAAGGGGTCAAAAGTGGAAAAAGTTTAAGAAGTCCTGGACTAGATGACCTCTAAAGTGTTCCAAAATTCTGAGAATATATAATTCTATGACTGGCTAATCTATCAACATAGTCTAGTGAGAAATGTACTGACCTTGTAGTCAAAAGACTTAGATTCAAATACTCATTATGCAACTATGTGACTTTAAACAAGTTATCCAATGTTTCTGATCTTCCCTTCCCTAAATGTAAAATAATATTTTTACTCCTTTCCTTACCATGGGGCAATTGCAAGAATAGATGGAATATATCAAAATTGTTTTGCAAGCTACAAAGCACAGTATAAATGAACATACTGAATGAACCATGATCTCGTGTATTTGGATGCTTTCCATCAACACAAATCTCAACCCTTCCTTGCCTTCTTATCCTGCATAAATCTTGTCCACATTTTCCCAAAGATACTCCATAGAGAATATACCCAATGTTCTAGAGTCTTGCCTTATTATCCTCTTCATCATGACCTTGAGCGTTACTTTTATCATCAATGACAAACACAAGATATTTTCCAAAATATTCTTGTTTCCCCAAATTAAAAAATAATAATAAATAGACTTTTGAGCAGACACTTCCTGGCATGGATAATTAATTATTTCTTTCATAATACTCACAGAACATAACTTCAATTTTATTAGACTACCCTTGATTACTTCCTCCTATCCCTTTTTCCGTACTAATCTCCTCTCCCTTCCCCCCCCAAAAAAGTCTCCTTCCTCTCCCTTGATCCAAATTCATGATTATGCTAATTTATATTTTATGGACAATTAATCCTATCCAATTTAGAAGGAGAAGTTGGATGCAAAGTCACACAAAAAAGTCAGGAAGAGATAGGTCTTGAACTAGACTTGAAGAATGACTGATATCTAGAAAAGAAAAAGAGGGTCAGGCATTCCAGGCAAAAGAGAATGCTATAAAAAAAAATAAAGCTATAAATAATGTCATCAGTAGTAAGCTAATTTGGGAAATAATGACAAGACTACTGTGATTAGATTGAAAGAGAATATGTAGATATGCATTGGGATAGAGAGGGTAGTAGCACCAGACTATGGAGGGCTTGAAAGCCAAATCAAGGAACAAGGTGGTATAGCCAGTACACAATAAGGAGTCACTATAGGTTTTGGAACAGAGAAGAGATGATGAAAATGATTGTTGAAGAAAATGAGTCACCTCCCAGTATGGAAAATGGTTTGGGAAAGGGGGAACCCCGGATTCCAGGAAGCCAGCTATGAGGCTACTGATGTAATAAAGACATGATGTGACAAGGCCTAAAGAAGGGAATAGGTAAATCCTTCCATCTCCTGGTTTTTGCGCTAGTTTTCCTCCACGCCATAAATGCATTCCCAACACATTTCCACCTTTCAGAATCCTTACTTTCCCTCAGGACTCAGACCAATAGTACCTTCTCCAAGAAGGCTTTCCTGTTCCTTTTAGCTTTTAATGTCTTCCCCTTTTGCTATCTTTTAACTGGTGTGTGTGTGTGTGTGTGTGTGTGTGTGTGTGTGTGTGTGTGTGTG
>NW_020954569.1:5489133-5718109 GCF_900497805.2 Vombatus ursinus | reverse complement strand
TGTGTGTGTGTGTGTGTGTGTGTGTGTGTGTGTGTGTGTGTGTGTGTATGCTAAGCACTTGGCTAAGCACTTTACAAATATTTTTTAATTTTGCTGCGACTGGGAAGTAGGTGTGATTACTATCTCCATTTCACAGTTGAGGAAACTGAGGTAAATGGAAGTTAAATGACTCACCTAGGGTCATATAGCTAGTAAATATCTGAGGTTGAATTTGAACTTGGGTCTTTCTGACTCCAGGCCCAGAACTCTATCTACTGCCTCTTAAGACTGGAAAATTATAAGTGGAAATATTTTGATGATGAAGTAGATAAAATAACATTTGGTCTGAAGATTTATTTTGTTTGACATGTTAGAATAAAAAGATTGTAAATTTTATTTCCCCACAAGATTGTTGAAGCCTTGAAAACAATGATGGTACCATATCCACTTCCCACAGTACCTTGCAGTACTTTGACAAATAGCAGGGTCCCAGTATACACTTGTTAAGTGGATCTGATATTAAATTGTTTCTCTCTATGAATAATTGAGTCAGACTCTTAGGGTATAAATTGCACTCTTTGAATGAGAAAAGCTTTCAGGAACTGCATGAAATTTATGGGCCAATAGGGTGGTCCCATTTAGAAAATGAGTGTTTCAATGGCCTGGATGAGTTAATGTCCTGGCCCACAAGGCCACAAGGTCTCTACTCATTGTCAGAATTGGACCTCCTAAAAAGGATGAGACTAAAAAAACCAAGTCCATTTAATCAGTAAAGCTTTAGATCCAACTAGCAAGTGCATGTATTAGAGAATTGAAAAGGAATACTATATATATGCAAGAGCAAAGCCTGTATTCATATTGACTGAAAAAGGTTATTTACATAGAAATGAAACATAAAAGACAAGGATGGAGTTGGGGGAAGGGAGAAACATTTAAGTTTCCAACAGTAATCATGAAATAGGCAGTATTTGGAGGGTTTCCAGCAATAAGTACCTCAAATAACTACCACCTATTTGGTCCAATCTGAAATTTCTACTCAAGAATATGTATTAAAATACATAAAAGGCAGTCTTCCAACTCAAAATTAACAGAATTTCCAAAGGACAAATGACTTCTCATTCCTGCTAATATTTTGGCAACCAGTTCTGCTGAATCTAATACAAACCTGAGGTGAAAACTGTATCACCTCAATCTGAAGCTCCCATTTGATTTCTTCCCTATGATATTCCAGGCTTTTGGAGCCTGTCAGATATTTCTAATCAATTAGAAGATTGGGCACTGCTCATAGTCAACAGGCACACAGAAGATAGAATGCAATTTCACAAGTTCAGTCTTTCTTTGTAGATGGAATGTAGCTTGATATTTATTATTATACATTTTTCTATGTGATGGAAAACCTAACTAATGTTAAATAACATATGTATGTGTTTTCCCTTTTTCTTTCTTATTCTTTATTTTTTTTTGTCTGTTACTAATCCATGTGAGAGGAAAAGACAGGGAAGCATCAGATAAATTCCAGTGAGTTTTCTCTGGAGGGAATTGAAACAAAGGAGGCTGGATTCATAGATATGCAGGTTGTATCTTCATGTTGGTTTTGTGCTTAGTATTTGACTAGAGTAGAGCAAATAGGAAAATCAATGTGCCAGAGAAACTGATCCCAGATGGCTCATATCACCAAGAGTTGGGGTATAAAGGGATGACACAATGTGTGTGTCCTCAGCCATCCAGATCACCTAGACACAAAAGAAAAGTGGAGGAGGGTTATTTGTCATATGTTGTTTCTGGATAACAAGAACATTTTCTAGTATCAAGCAATCTCTCCTTTTTCTGACTTATAGTGCTTTATAGAGAAGTTAACAAAAATCTAGAGACCCCTGGCTTTTTATTTTGTTTTCCAATTGCTAACATAATTTTATGTATATAGGCATACACATACAAATACACATGCACATACATATACATACGCATGAGAGAGAGATAGCATGGGGAGAAGGAAAGGGGGAGAGGGAAACAGACAGAAATAGAAACAAAGACAGAGGGAGAGGAAGAGAAAGTGCATTTGTAACATGTAAAGCACCATCGGAGAAAAATTGAGAAATATGAGACATGACCTTTGACCTCAAAGAGATTAGAGTCTAGCTGGGGAGATGAAGTGGCTAGATTTATCTACATCACAAGCAATACAACTAGTGGCATAGTTGATAGAGTTCTGGCCCTGGAATCAGGAACATTAATTCAAATCTGATCTCAGAAACCTACTAGCTGTGTGACCCTGAGCAAGTCACTTAATCCTCATTTGCCTCAGTTTCCTCATTTGTAAAATGGGGATAATAATAGCACTTACCTCCCAGGACTGTTGTGAGGATCAAATGAAATAATAATTGTAAAGCATTTAGCACAGGGTCAGGCATATAGTAAACCCTATATAAATGTTAGTATTATAATTATTATTACAATGATTGCTATCAAATGAATGGATCAGATAATTACCATGTGAGCTCAAAGAAAGTACTGATTATTGTGACTCTTTGGTTGTGGAAGAATGTGATTCTATCTGAGAAGAATTGCTGAGAGGAGAATGAATTGTCTAATTTGACTGAAGTAGAAAAACCATAGAATTTAAAGATGGATGGAATCCTAGAGGTTATTGTAGCCTAATCCTTTCATTTTACATGTGAAGAAACTGAGGCTCAAGGAGGTTCTGTGATTTTTTTTTCCCAACAGTGACAGTAAATACTAGAATCAGAATTGAGACCTGAGGATCCCTGTCTCCAAATTTAATATTCTTCCCTCTACCCCATGCTGCCTAGAATGGAACATTCTAGCAGTAAGATGACACTGTGGGTAAGAACAACGGACTCGGACTTAAGAAGACCTGAGTTCAAATTCCATCTCAGATACTTACTACATGCTCCTGGGCAAGTCATTTGCCTCATTCTCAGTTTCCTCATCTGTGAAATGAGGATAATAATAGCATGTACCCCCAAAGGACATTGTGAGGATCAAATGAGATAACATATATAAAGTTCTCTGCAAACCTCCAAGCAGTATATAGCTAGGAGTATCAGTAAATTAGCATAACAAGAATAACTTTGAAAAGCCTGATTAGAACCATCAACTGCTCCTTATTCCAGTCATTGCCCATTATTTGCTATGTGTCACCTTTTCTCCCTTTTCTCCAATATTTTGAAAGCATGGACTTCATTCCATAAACAATGGGACAGCATTGAAGGCTCAGAACAACATGATGAAAATGAATGTGGGCACACATTCACTTCCATGGTTGATATCATCAAAGCTTAAAATTTCAAGACATGTATACTTTGTGAGCTTCTATATAGCATTCAAAATACATCAAAAGGAAGCCCAGGATATCAAATGATTGTAATTATTCACAAGACAGCACAGCCTTAGAGTCATATTTTATTCAGAGAATCAAGAGCAAGATGCTTCAGGACAGTGTCTGCAACATGGATGTTGTCTCCAAGTATAGTCTACCAATAGAAGTAGCATTATTAAGTGGAAAGACCATTGAATTTGGAGTCAGAAGACTAAATCTCAGTCTATAATAACCTTAGCCAAGTCCCTCTAATTTCTTTGTCCCTCAGTTTACACATATGTAAAATGAAGGGTTTATACTACAGGATCTTTCAGACTCTTTCCTGCTCTAAATATTATGACTTTATAACTGAAAAAGATACCTTCCATGGTATTTTCAAAAAACCAATCTCCATAAGTTTTGAGCTTACACAGATCCAGTACTCCAAAGGATTTGTGATATTATTAACATGGATATTTCCCCCAGTGATAGAAATCTCAACCCATCTTTAAACTTTCCACAGGGGTCTTCCTTGCTTTTTCTCAACATTTCAAGGATACATTTCTTTGATTTTATCCTCTATACTATTTCTCCTGGGTAATTCCTTGCTGGTCACACCCACCAAGTCACCAACTTCTTCCCACCCCCATGCTGCTTGTGGAGGATCCTAACTTAAATGCTTCAAAGACCGAAGTGTTTTATGACTCAAACAACATCATTGGAAGACTATATTTACTGTTAAAATGGTGATGCGGTGTTCTTTGTTTCAGGGAGAAACTTGGGGTCATTAAAGGAACTTTGGAATTCTCAGAGGCAATCAATCCAGTTTATAATGCATTCTTCAATTTTATGATGATCACTTAAGTTGTTCTTGCTTGAAGCTATGTTGTTAGTGTGCAGTGTGACTACTCAGAGAGACTTCTAGTCATTATTTGAAGGGGGTTTAAAAGAAAAAAACCCTCTTAGCCTTTTTTATTCAAACTATTTCCAACAACTAGGATTTAATATCCAAGACATTCACATTTAGACTGGCCTATATAAGGAAATTTGTCAATAGAGTACATAGGGTATTCTCTGAGAAAATAGGACCTTTCAGAAAGGAACAGGTCTCATTCAGTTTTTATTCAGACACTGTTCCAAGTCACTTGGAAGTGAGGCATGCACTACACTGAGAGAAATTGAAGAGCTTAATCATATAATCAAGAGAGCTGTCCTCAAACCAGTCGTACAAACCCTGTAGATCTTTGTGTTGGTGCTAAAGCCAGATGGCAAAGTAAGACTTAGAGGAGAATTCTGTAGAGCTAGTCTTACTACAAGGTCTCTGACAAAAACTTTATTGTAGCCAACTTATCTGTAGGTGATCAGAAATGATACTGCTATAGATGCCCAAAGGAGACTGGCCTAAAGTGAACTATTAGAGATCGACCAGCAAAATCTTTGAAGTTTTAAATGATTATCTGTTCAATGAAAGGAGTCAGTCCAGTTGTAGCATCTCAAGACTTACATAAACTGTTTCCATCCAAACTCAGAAAAGGGTTCAAATTATAGAAAGTACTTTTAAAATATTTGCTGAATTTTATTGACTGGATAAATAAGAAAAAGAAGGGAGGAAGGAAAGAGAGAAAAAGAAAAGGGAAGGAGGAAGGGAGAGAGGGAGCGAGGAACAAGGGATGCAGGGAAGGAAGAAGGGAGGGAGAAAAAAGAATTAAATCAAATATATATAAGGAGTTAAATGACAAGAACATACCCTGAATGCTATTCCGCTAATAGATATGCTTTGCTCTCTGTTAACCCTAGAGGAAATAGCTATAAATTTTGAAATTACAGAAAAATAGTGTCCTGGTTTTATTTGGCCCATTGATATTTGTCTGAGTGAGGCCTAATAGTAGCACAGCTGAGTAGGTTCTGTGGTACAGACTAAACCTGCTCTTGGTGGAGACTAGGAACAGATTGTACCGAAGCAATTCTCAAGAACAGAGTGAACAAGTCAACAAGTAGGAAAGGACCAGAGGCGTGAGAGGCAGAGAAAGGGTCAAATACAAAACTTAACGTCAAAGGCCAAGAGAAAGGATAATAAGAAGGAAGGAAGGAATATCAGGCTGTGGAGTTTCATGCAAGGAAATAGAATTGGGGGATAATGAGCATGCATTGAGTGACTACTATGTGCCTACTATTAAGTAATGTACTAAGCACTTTACAAATGTTATCTCATTTGATCCTCACAACAACCCTGGGAGATAGGTGCTAATAATAAACACCTTTTATGGATGAAGAAATCGAGGCAGACAGAGGTTAAGTGATTTCCCCAGTGTCAAATCCCTAGTAAGTGCCTGAGTCCAAATTTGAATTCAGGTATTCTTGACTCCAGACCCAGCAGTCTAACCACTGTGCCACTGAGTTTATCACTGGCTCGTGAGATTTGTCCTCCAGCCTTACCCAAACATCCCTTAGCTAGAGAGCATCTGATGCTGTCTGAATTAATATCCATGAAATCCGAAGGGTGGCTAACAAGAGGACTCCCTCCTCAATGACTGTGGTCATGACACCAGGGATGTGATGATACCAGGGAAATGAACTGTGAAAGCATCCTTTCTAAGATGAGTTGAAAATGAAAGAATCATGATCATAATACTTGTCCTCTAGGGTTATCTGTCCCTTGTCTTTCAGCCACACATCCTAAGGATTCCCCAAAGCTACTAATTAAAGAAAGCAACAATTCCCTGATGAAGTATAGTCTTCAGGAATTCCTCTACCCACTAACATAACAGCAAAACAGTCTCATGAAAAGGCACTTCTCTAATAGTTCAAAGATGCTGCTAGCTGACAGGTAGGGAATGTTATTTGTAATATGGTGATTCTGTGTCCTATGAGTTCTTTAACTTTTTCTGCCTTTTGAGTTTCCATAATTGACACTGTAGTGTTTTCCAAAGTAGTGCCAAAATAATAAGGCTCAGTCATGTTGAAGGCCTGTTTGACCCTTGTCAATGTGACAGAAGACATCATGCAGGTCTACACAATAACATCTTTGGAAATTTACCTATTTGTGGCAAGCAGTGCACTTCCCATACCTTTGACACCACCACAAATATGGAGAAAAGGAGAAAAAAAAACAAAGGATCCTGCACTACCATTTTATTTCCAACCTGGACCTCTGCATCTCAGAAGGATTTATACTTCTACTGCTCCCAGCAATAAAAGCTCACACCATATCTAAAGCTCTCTTTCCCTTGTCCTTGGGTGCCATCAGCAATGATTACTGGCAAAGGTTAAGTACAAAATGATAGACTGAAACAGAGACAGCTCTCTAGGCATTCTGTTAATCAGTCCCTACCAATCAATTCTTTTCTTGCAAACTACCTGTCCAAAAAATGCCAGACTACTGACAGACCATGGTGACAAGTGTGTTCAGATGTGTATAAGGCCAGAGGGGGATTGATTAAGCACTTAGTCATTGGAGCCACCAATTTAGAAGACCATTTCAGTAGAGTAGAGTCTCTGCAAGTAAACACACTATATCATCAATGGCTTCAGAAAAGCTGAGCATATTCCAAGGCTACAGTCTTTGTGACTGATTTTTTAAAAGGTATCAGGTCTCACTGAGTGACCTCAAAGGACTCAGCTACAGTGAGCCATAGAATAATTCCAGTAGTGGCCTGAATCCTGAAAATGGCTAAGAACCAGGACAATCCCGAATTATAGTATTCACTTCTTAAGATACTGCTTGATATGCCTGATTTCATACTGTGAGTCCTTGTTTGTAGCACTGAGCAATGCAGATGTGATAGCTTCTGCTGTCTTTGTGTAAGCAAAAAATAAAATTAAAAATAAAGTTTGCTTAAAATGCATCGAAGTCAAAGATTAAATTTCTGAACATTACAATTTGAATTCAAACAGTCCAACTACCTCACGAGAAATCATTGATACTTGTAATTCTTTCAAATCCAATATGCATCTCTGAAGAGACCCCTGTAGATTAATGGCATCAGAAGACATTTCAAAAACATTTCCTAAATGACCTTGAAACCAAGGCCCATTATTAATACTCACTACAGAAAGTTAATGTAACCATTATACTGTCAGTTGTAGTCTGTTATTGTCATCCAATGCGGGATAGATTTTCATCAATTGCTTAAATTTATTCAAATTTTATCGTTACTCAAAGCTAGAATGTACCCAGTTACTTTAAGGCAACCTAGAAGTCTTCAAAAAACAAACTTAACCATCCCGTTTTCTGAAATGGCCTAGAAATTTATATAACCTGTAGGTTTCTTCCCTGGTTCTTACTGTACAAATGATCAAATTTTTTATGTGTCTTAGTTGTTTCTAAAGTTGTCCTTTTTTTATTACTACTATATCATCCTAACAGTCTACTCTCCTCTAGGAATGAATTATTTTATAGCCTTTTCTCCAACATACTTTCTTCAACACTTAGGATTAACACAGATTGCTTCAGACAACAGGCAGAGTTAAGAGGTGCAAAAAATGATTGTATTTATGTTTTTATTTCTTCATGTACTGCCTCCTGAGGGCTTGGGCAAAGAGAAGGTGCCGCATAAAAATAATTTATTATTAATAATTTATGTCAGAATTGTTTACTGTTTAAAAAGAAAGAAAAAGGAGAGGATCTGGAGGGGAAAAGTATAAAATTCCCTGAGAAGGCCAACAAATGTAGATCCCTAATGGCATCAGATATATACAATCTAAATAAAAGGATTCCTTCTTATAATTCTATTTATGATCAAGGACAGACAATGGTAAATCATAGGCAACACTAGACAATCCCCACAAAACATTCCAGGCAAATTCCTATGATGCTTCCTCACTAGGTGGAGTTTGCAAGGAAGCTAGAACATTTAGCTCTCTCTCCAGTGGAAGGAAAAAAGTAATTTAGCACAGACTGCTAGGCAAATGCTGGGCATAATCAATGTGCTCACACTTTCCCTTCCCAGTTTCCACTGTATTGCCTAAGATTAATTTTAATAATCACAATATTCTGCTCATAGGGCCTTCACATAATAGGTGCTAAATAAAAACGAGTTGAATTGAATTACATCTACTTTCCCCACAGCTATATGCTTACCCTTGCCCTGTTTCTTAAAATGCACTAAACTTTGACCTGTGGATAGAGACAGCATATATTACAGCCAAAATGCAGAACCTGCCCATTTAGAGTCAGAGAAGCACTTAGGGCTTATTCTAAATCCTGGAGAATGTTCATTCTGAATTCACAGAGAGAATAATGACTGCAGCTGCTTTTCTCTGCTTATAAGATGTCATCAAGATAAAGTTCTCCTTGCCTAAGTTTTATACAAACAGCTAATACTTTGGTGGTGTGCTATGCTTTTGATTGTTTGTTTGTTTTAATTCTGACAGGTTCTACTGATTTAGTTTTAGTCCATTAGTAGAGCAAAAAGCAGAAAAACATTGTATGAGGTCTTGTGATAGAGGAGAAAGAGTGTTGGACTTGAAGTCAGTTGACCAGATGTGAAATAGACAATCCCTAGGGGTGTGAACATTGACCACAGTTAACGTTGCAACTTCAATTTCCTCATTTGTGAAAGGGGCTTAGTGTCACCTATAATAATTTCCTCACATGGCAATTTGAGGATTGATTCCCCACTTACAAAATGAGGGGTGGTGTCACATTATTACAAAAAGTAGTTGCATTACTTTGTATCACAATTATCCTAGTTTTAACTCCTACAAATGGAAGAAATTATATTTATGGTAATTCACAAACCCGGTAGGTAATCAATTGCAGAGTCAGAGACAGAGTATCTTCCAACATGAGTAGGAGAAAGGAGGAGGTGTGTGGAAGGAAGGAACTTTCTTGGCCCATCATAGTGAGCGGGTGTTATAAAACCTACATGGGTTTTCTGTTTTTCATCTGACACTTTTTAAATCAATAATTAGACTGTTTGTTAGAAGAGTATCTGGCAGCACCTGAACTCAAGCAGACATATTTGATGGAATGAGCTCCAGTAATGTACAAAATGGTTTTGGAGGGGCTCTGAAAGGTTAGCAACATAAGGTTCCTAACATAAAAAATAATTTTTAAAACTTTGTAAATGCTCGCTATCTGAGTAATTTGTTTGGAGCAGTGGCAAATGGACTATTGATAAATTTGATAGCTCATTTATTCTCCTATCTATCCTTCAAAGTCTAGGTCAAATTGAATCTCCAGGATGTCTTCTTTGATCCCCACTCAACCCCACAGTCACAAGTGATCTCTCCCTTCTTATAAATCTTAAGTACTTTGATTCTCTTTTACTATACTTTTGTATCCTATTTCCTGTTAGAGGGTTTGGTAAGACTGTAGGGTGGGTGTGGATGGGTGGGAGTTCTTATCTGTGTTTGGGTGTGTATATACTGATCTTGGGGCAGCTAGGTGGTGGAAGTCAGGAAGACCTGAGTTCAAATTTGACTTCAGACTCTAGCTGTGTAACCCTGGGCAAATTTCTTAACCCTATTTGACTCAGTTTCCTCAGCTGTACAATGAACTGGAAAAAGAAATGGTAAACCACTCCAATATCTTTGCCAAGAAGACCCCAAAGGGATCACAAAGAGTCAGACGTGACTGAAATGATTCTATCTGCTGCAGGAGTTATCCTTAAAAAAGCTTTCAATGAGACTACAGAAGGTGAATTTATATTCCAATCTTTTAATTCAATTACAAAAAGCAGTTCTTTTATCTAGCTATATAGCAGTCTGCATAAAATTAAATATTAAAGAATAATAACAAGATAGTAACTTGACCCAGGAGTACTTCTATCTAAACTTCATTAAAAATGTAAAAAATGAGATTAATAAAAATAAAAACACATTTATATGGAACATTAGCATGTATGAAGTACTTTCTTCTCAGCAAGCCTGTAAGATAAGCAACTTATTAATCACAAGGAATTTATAAAGCACCTACTATATGCTTGACATTGTGCCAGGCACTAGCACAAATATAGAGACAAACATAAAGAATGCAGTATTTTTTTTTTATTTTTAAGGAATTTATATTCTAACTATATTGTTATTCTCATCTTTCAAATAAAATAACTGACAGTTAAGAGACTTTTCCAGGGTCACAATTCTAGTTCACATTGGAGACCAGAGGGTCTAAAGATAAAATGACTGGATTCTGAGTCAGGAGATCTGGGTTGTAGGACCAGCTTGGGAATGCTGATAAAGGGTGTATAACTATGTACCTGATGATGCTGAAGCATACAGCCGCCAATTTGTCCCCATAACTATTTGAGAATAATCAAGATCTACTCTCATTGGTGCTAAAGCAATAGTAAAAAAAAAAAAAAACAAAAACTAGTCCAAGGTATGTGGAAAGAGATTTGAGAGTAGTATATCCATGGAAATAAAGGATGAGAAGTGAGTTTGTATATAGGAGAGAGGAGTAACTTAAAACAAAAAGAGATTTGCTCAAGTAAGGAAACTGAACAAAGTTTGGAGCCCCAGAAATTTTAATGAGAAACTTGGGGAGAGCCAAGGGTTGTATTGTACTTTGAATCCTAGTTACATCCCCTTCCCACATTCCCTCATACCTCCCTTCTTTGGCATGCAACAACACCAGTATTTAGGAGCTACAATGACAAAATTGGGTCAGATTCTGGGTCTTAAAGGTAAGGTTTTTACCTTTTTCTAGTCTCTGTGTGAGAAGAGAGTGTGCCCATGGGCAAAGGGACCTTAACTTCAGAGCATAAATGACAACAGGGCACCTAAGAATGAGACGTCCCTAAAACTGTTCCATTAACCAATTGTATGACCTCAGATAAGTCACTTAATCTCTCCATCCCTCTTTTTTCTTCATCTGTACAATGAGAGATTTGGACTAAACAGTTTTTAAGTTTCTTCTAAGCTTAGCCTTGATTAGAGTTCTCACTACAGAAATACACTGAATGAACCTAGGCCCCTTCTGGGAAATACAAAGATAAAACTCAAATATATTCATGGAAATTCAACCAAACTCTCATTTGCTCATAAACACTTGCTGCTTTAATGATGAAAGGCAAAATAGCTTATTTGAAAGAAGAGAGAGAAATGTTTTGCTCAGGAGGTGGAGCCAAGATGGTGGAGTTACAGCAGAGATTTGCCTGAACTCTTCCCCAAACTTCTAAAAAGTGACTCTGAATGAATTCTAGAGTGGCAGAACCCACAAAGAGATAGAGTGAGGCAGATTTCCAGCCCAAGACAACCTGGAAGGTTGATAGGAAAGGTCTGTTGCACCACCCTGAGAGAGGAGTGTCCAGCAAGCAGGGCACAGCACAGACCTGGCCTAAGCAAAGCAACAGCAGACTTCAGGACTGAGTCACCAAGAACAGTTTCCAGTCTTCTGAGCCCACAGACACCAGAGACAACTTAGAAAGTCAGCAAGAGGGGTCTGCCAGAACTGGGTAAGAGAGAAGCCCAGTCCAGCACAGGGCTGCTGAGCAAGCCAATACAGCCCCCGCACCAGCAAACCAGGAGCAGGCCTTGGGAGTGACTAAATCAGCAGCAGTAGCAGCAGCAGCAGCACTAGCAGCAGCTGCTCCTGGAGCTAATAGCCCACAGACTGAATGATTGAAAGTCACCTATTTTGACTTCTGGGAGCCAAGATGGCAGAGTAAGCAGTAAGTTGCTCTCAACCTCCCTTATTGACCTTGAAAAATCCAGAGAATATTGACCCAGGAAAAATCTTGAAATAGTAGAGTCATCAGGAAGCCTAGATACAACAATCTTTTAGCTCCTAAGGCTAGGGGAATTAACAGGAAAGGTCCCTCTTGCTGTGGCTGAAGGGGACCAGTACAGGAAGGGAGGTGTCTCAGAAAGCCAGTGGCAATCCCCACCTCAGCAAACCAGTAACCAGGCCCCTAGTCCCCAGCACAAGAAGCTTGGTACAGTGCCCCATGTGCCCCAGAAGCAGAAATCAACTTTAAAAGTCAGAAAAAGACAAACAACATGAGCAAGAAGCAACATAGCAAAACCATAGAAAAGTATCTTGGTGACAGGGAAGATCAAACCACAAATTCAGGAGAGGATAACATTGTCAATACACCTACATCTGAAACCTCAGAGGAGAATATGAACTGGTCTCAATCCTAAAAAGTCTTCTTGGAAGAGCTCAAGAAGGATTTTAAAAGTCAAATAAGGGAGGTAGAAGAAAAATTGAACAATTCATTAAAAAATATAGTTAACAAAATGGAAAAAAGTAAACTGAAGAAAACAACTCCTTAAAAAGTAGAATTGGCCAAGTGGAAAAGGAGGCACAAAAACTTACTGAAGAGAAGAACTCCCTAAAAAGTAAAAGAGGCCAAAAGGAAAAGGAGATACAAAAGCTAACTGAAAAAAAATCTATAAAGAATGGAAGAATTTGTGACCAAACAAGAAATAGAGAACATTATGAAATGCAAAATGGATAATTTTGATTACATTAAGTTGAAAAGTTTTTGCACAAACAAAGCCAATGCAACCAAGATTAGGAAGGAAGCAGAAAACCGGGAAAGAATTTTTACAACCAATGTCTCTGATAAGGGCCTCATTTCTAAAATACATAGAAAACTGAGTCAAATTTATAAGAACACAAGTCATTTCCCAATTGATAAATGATCAAAGGATATGAACAGGCAGTTTTTAGATGAAGAAATTAAAGTTATCTATAGTCATATGAAAAAATGCTCTAAATCACTATTGATTAGAGAAATGCAAATGAAAACAACTCTGAGGTAGCTCATCATACCTATCAGATTGACCAACATGACAAAACAGGAAAATGATAAATGTTGGAGTAGATGCGGGAAAATTGGAACATCAATGCATTGTTGGTACAGTTGTGAACTGACCCAATCATTTTGGAGAGCAATTTGGAACTATGCCCAAAGGGCTATAAAAGTGTGCTTACCCTTTGACCTAGCAATACCACTTCTAGGGTTGTGTCCCAAAGTTGTCATAAAAATGAGAAAAGGACCCACATGTACAAAAATATTTATAGCAGTTCTTTCTGTGGTGGCAAAGAAATAGAAATTGAGGAGATACCCATCAATTGGGGAATGGCTGAATAAGTTGTTTTATATGAATGTAATGGAATACTATTGTGCTATAAGAAATGATGAGCAAGTGTACTTCAGAAAAACCTAGAAAGACTTATATGGACTGATGCTGAGTGAAGTGAACAGAACCAGGAGAATGCCACATTGTGCATTGTCTAACTTTGATAGACTTAGCCCTTCTCAGTAATGCAAGTATCTAAGACATCTCCAAAAGTCTCATGATGGAAAATGCTATCCACATCAAGAAAAAGTACTAGGTAGTCTGAATGGAGATCAAAGCATATTATTTGCTCTCTCTCTCTCTCTCTCTCTCTCTCTCTCTCTCTCTCTCTGTTTCTTCTTTCTCATGGTTTCTCCAATTGGTTCTAATTCTTCTTTACAGCATGACTAATGTGAAAATATGTTTAATAGGAATGTGTATGTACAGCCTATATCAGATTGCATGCCATCTTGAGGAAGGAACTGGAGAGGGAGGAGGAGAAAATTTAAAACTCAAAAGCTTATGGAAGTGAATGCTGAAAACTAAAAATAAGTTAATTAATAAAAAAGTACAATAAGGACATACATACAAAAATATCCCACCCAAACTGGGACAACTTCTATGCACCTTGGAAGAGTTGACTCCAATTTAACTTGGTTGCTAAGTCACCAAGTGATTCTCTCACCAATTTCACTTCTGAGGGAAAAATATTGAGAATGATTGACAACAGACTTCAGTTGAGGTGTCAAAAGAAGAAAGGTATGAGGGAGTTGGTCTTTCATAAACCTGATCACACAAAGGGGGCCAGATGTGTTTTTAAATTTTTACTTTATATTGTTAACTACTGGAATTTGCTAATCAGGATAAACTTTGTAAGAATATGGACATAAGGAGGCAACAGAGGAGAAAGTAAGTTCAGAGATGAGACAAAATTAGATTGAACATTGAAGTGTTGCAGCAAGTACTGTATCAGGCTGGGAAAAAAATGGAACACTAATGCATTGTTAATGAAGTTGTGAACTGACCCAACCATTCTGGAGAGCAATTTGGAACTATGCCCAAAGGGCTATAAAACTGTGCATACTCTTTGATCCAGCAATACCACTACTAGGTCTGTACCCCAAAGAGATCATAAAAAAGGGAAAAGGACCCACATGTACAAAAATATTTATAGCAGCTTTTTTGTGGTGGCCCAGAAATGGAAATTGAGGGGATGTCCATCAATTAGGGAATGGCTGAACAAGTTGTGGTATATGAATGTAATGGAATACTACTGTTCCATAAGAAATGGCAAGCAGGCGGACTTCAGAAAAACCTGGAAAGGCTTATATGATGCTGAGTGAAGTGAGCAGAGCCAGGAGAACACTGTACACAGTAAAAGCAACATTATGCAATGACCGACTTTGTTAGACTTAGAACTCTTCTAAGCAATACAATGATCCAAGACAATTCCAAAAGTCTCATAATGGAAAATGCTACCCACATCCAGAGAAAGAACTATGGAGTCTGAATGCAGATCAAAGCATACTATTTTTTCTTTCTTGTGTTGTTTTTTTTTTTTGTTTTTTCTTTCTCATGTTTTTCCCTTTTGTTATGATTCTTCTTTCATAACATGACCAATCTGGAAATATGTTTAGTATGATCATATTAACATGTATAGCCTATATCAGATTGCATGCTGTCTTGGGAAGGAGAAAGTGGAGGAAGTAGGAGGGGGGGCAATTTTAGAACTCAAAATCTTATAAAAACAAATGTTGAAAACTAAAACTAAGTTAAATAATTTAAGAAAAAAAAAAGAAAAAGAAAGAAGCAGATAATTAATCTTGCCAGTCAAAGTATACACACACAGGATTCTGGTTAGTGGATTTGCTACTTCTGCAACTCTGCTATGTACATTGATCAGTCTTCAATCTAACTAAGTCATAAATTTCAGATATTTAATCATGTTATTTAGTTGTCTTTAGTATAAATCCTTTTACAACAATAATAAAAAATAAATTGGTTGAATATTTTCTAGAAACTAATAGAAAACATGACCTGCCTTTTGTGGTTTATACATTCGCCTGCCTAAAGATAAGGAACTGGACTACATAAGTTTACAAGGTCTCTGCCAGCTTTGTCTACCTTTGTCTAACACAAGGCAGCAAAGTGTCATAGTGGAGAGAGTCCTGGACTTGGAGTCAGCCTGAGTTTGAATTCTCCATCAGATATTTATTACCTGGGAGGCCCTGGGCCTTGACCTCTCTCACCCTCACTTTCCTCATCTGTAAAACAAGGAACAATAAAAGCACCTACCTTGCACTGTTGTGAAAAAGATGGAATGAGAAACTACTGTGTAAAGTTCTTTGCAAACCTTAAAGTGCTATATAAATGTTAGTATTATTAGCATTTAGGAAGATGGGTTTTCATTCTTAATTTATATATGACAAAATAGAGAAAGTCATGGCAAATGGACTACCTAAGGTGTTAGAAAAGATGTCTAGCTAAGCTGAAACGATTATTTAAGGCTTTTTAAATATCTGCATAATGACACAAACTACTGTACAAAGCATCAAGTTATACTTTATGTGAATATAAAGCATGATATACACTTCCTCTTATGTCAAGGAAATTATATCAAGTAGGCAGCTTGCTCTGCTTTTTGAAGGGTATTTAGACTAGGTATTTGTATCAATTAATGAGTTTGGAGGGAAGTCTGTTGTCCACACAAGGCAGAAAAGACCATAAAGTGCTAATGGACTTAGTTATGAAATAATTGACCCTTGAATGTTCCAGGCCTTTCAAGTTCTTTTTGTGGACCTTTCATGCTGTGACAATACATGTATATGGATGTAGGAAAAGCACATAATACCACTACCAAGCATATCAAACCTAATGTTGAAAATTGTAAGGCCATCTGTGTCCCCAAATGAAGCAAAATATGAAATATTTGTGATGTATGAGTCTTAACATTGAACTCCTTTTCATTAGACTGACCATGTAAACAGCCACAAACTGAAACTAGAAGATATCTGTAGATATATACTATCATCATGAATTCTAGTAAGTGGACATACTTTCCATTAAGAGGCATGCTTGCAAACACTTAACAAAATTGCACAGCTCACTTTTAATTTTAATACACATTTTTAACATTTTCTAAAGTGTAGACAATCAACAAAATAATAACTCAAGCCTCAATTTAAAGCATTTACCAATTTCTGAAGTGCAAATGCTCACATTGAAATTTTAACATTAAGCTCTCCAGAGCTAATACAAGCTGGCTCCAGCACACCTGTAGTTCCATCCATCTCAATATCTGTCACCATGCTCAATGACCTCTTCATTCATATGAATGAGCTTTGGCACTTGGCAGCCTCCTAGTTTTTTATTCTACTTTACTCCATTGACTTTAATTTCTACTTTGCTTGTCACCTACCAACACAACTACACCTTAGAGCTCATTCTCATACCGAACTCCTCCACTTCCGCTTTGTCAGAATCTGAGAGTGCCCTGACCTCTTACTCTTTCCTGGTGAATATGCTATACACCCTTAGAGTGTCCTGCAGTTCCTCATCTTCTCCTTATTCTTTCATCCAAAAGCAAAGTAGATTGCATAAGATGGAATGTCTCAGGTTTGCTGTGGGTTACTGCCGGTTGAAAACCGGCCAAGGTATGGAGAGGAAAGAGAGCAGAACAAGGATTAGCATGTGGTCTGAGAGACAGAGTCTGGCTTGAGAGAAATAGTGTGAAGAGATGTTGACTGTAGAAGCTTTGAAAGAGTAAGCAGACAGTAAGTGAATTGGGAAAGGTTTCAGTGAATGTGGACAGGAAGGGAAAATGGGGAAGGGAAGGGAATAAACATTTATTAAGTGTCCACCATGTGCCAAGCACTGTGCTAAATGTTTTTATATATTGTCTCATTTGAAGAGAGGAAGAGGAGCCAGAGAGGCCTAGCACGTATGGAAATAGCAAACTCTAGCTAGACTCTTATTTTTAAAAACCAAATGGAGATAGGATGGTGAAGTGGATCCTAATTCTACCCTCTTATTCAGCTATTAGGCTCCTGTTTACTCAGCCTTCCTTCATAACATATAAGAATAACAGAGTTATTCTCTAACTGTTTGGAATTGGGTGGAAAGGATAGTAATAAAGCTTTTCCCTCTCCTGCTTTGTTCCAGTTAAAATAGGTGGATAGGTGGAACCCATTGAATCAAGTTGACTGGACTGAGGGGGAGGCTGTTATTAGCAAGAAAGGACACCCATGGTTCAAAACTGACTTTTCGCTTGTAAAAAGGAGACCTTGAACTTCCTATCTGCCGCAGGACATGGACTATACAAAGTATTATACATATACAGAAGGGTTCCCTTCAACCTTTAGAAGGTAGATATGAGCAGACCTAGTTCCTGACCTAGAAAACAACCCGGTATCTTGTGATCTGATTAGAATAGAAATAGCAGAAAGTCACAAAAGATAATCTTCTGAGAGATCTGGCCTTTAAAGAAAAATAAGCAGCATCTATATCAGCATGGAGAAGACAGCAATAAAATGCTGTGAGTAAGATATGGTTTGTCTGAATCCAGGTGTTTCTAATTCCTAGGCTACTGTAAAGAGATTGAGGGGTAGAGGTGGGAAAAGGTGACCTAGAGCACAGGATCTATAGTCTGTAAATGACAAGTCTATAATATAATACTCATGGGGAATATAATAACAGCTAACATTTGTATAGAGATTTACAATTCAAAAAGCACTTTAGAAGTATTATTTCATTTGATCTTCATAGCTCTTCCTGTGAAGTAGTTGGTGCAAGTGTTATTCATTCCTGTTTTACAGGTGAGAAAACTGATATTAAGAGTATAGTGATTTCTTTACCCAAGGTGACAGAGCTAAGAATAGAACAGGATGGGAGCAGCTCAGATTTGAACACAGGAGGTGTTCTGACTTCCAAACATACGCTCATTCCACTCTACCACAGTTTATTTTTAAATATCAAAAGATTTTTTGGTCTATTCCATAAAATATTATGACCAAGAAGAAAAACAAAAAAGATCTCCAGAGGACTAGGAAGATAACCTATGGAGGAATCATGAAAATACATGGATAAGAATTTCACAGATTGAGAAAATGTGGAGGAATTGTGATCTATACTGATGGAAGAAGCACCCATGCAGAGGAGGAAATGATGCTGATGTTGATCATAATATTAATAATAACTAGCATTTGTGTATTGCTTCAAAGTTTGCAAAGTGATTTACATATTTTATGTCATTTGGCCCTCATAAAGACCCTGTGAAGTAGGTGGCATCATTATCCCCATTTTAAGCATAAAGAAATTGAAGCACAAAGAGACAGAGAAGTTAAGTGATTTGTCCAGGGTTATACAGCTTTAACCTCCTCCTGACTCCCAGTGCTTCAGTTTATCCATGGAGTCACTTATCTACCTACAATACCATGGATCCATTGGATAATCAAAGAAGTCAATCAAAGCATTGGTCTATATACGACAGTCTATTTCTGGCAAAGGTACCAGAGAAAGTTTTGGGGTATTTGTTTGTTATATAAATGGACACAAATACTGTCCTCTCTTACAATAATAGGTTAGTCAGCATCCCCAATTTCACCTTAGTAACTAATTGTGGCTAGAATATGAAGGTGATGATCATAGTTTTGCTAGTATTAGTATTATTTCACTATCATTATTGTGGTTATTATTAGTGGATTCCCACCGTTATCTCTCAATCATTGCTTCTCTATCAATAACCTCTTCCCTTTTGAGGCCATACTATTTATTTCTATATTCTTCCCCTTATCCTTATCACCATCACATAATGATGATATCACCCCATTACTTCATTATCTAGCTTACAGTTTTCTTCTCCAAACCATCCTTCATCATCATCTTTCTTGAATTCAATATTCACTCTGACAATCTTGTGAATACCATGTCTTCACAATTCCTTGACCTTCTCAACTGTTATGACATGTTCACCTCTACTGTCTATTATACTATCCAGAATTCTTCCTCCTCCAATGTCTCAAACTGATATTTCTCCTGATTTTCTTTCCCCTCAGTCCTATTGAACCTCCCCATCTCCTTCTAGTCTGTTGACCACTTTCCATTTTCCTGTTCCACCAGTTTACTTTTGTCTTAACTTCACTCTGTACCTGAAATGGACTCTATAATAAACCATTTCAAGAATTATCTCAGTAACATCACAATACCCTTGTCATTCTAACAAACTTTCCTTAGCATTCTCTGGCAATAGATCAATTCCACTAATCACTTTCCTTGATCTCACTCATAAGAAAAGTCATGTGGTAAACATTTAGTAAAGATATAGGGTATTAGCTTTAGGCAAGTAATATGCATGAGGGATGGTATAGAAAGTTATCTATCTGGGCAGATTGGCCCCACCACAAAGCCATGCTATACAAATTCTACAGGATCATTAATTATTACTGGAAAACATTTTATTCATTTGTAGGAGAATCTCTAACATCCCCCACACTGAGCTATTTTAAACTTTTCCACTCTCCCAAATTCCTCAGTACCATTCTAGCCCTCCTGGAGCTCAAAAGATAACCTTTTCTCCTTCACTGAGATAAAAATCACTGACTATGGGAAATTTCACCTTCCTCCATCCACCTTAAGCTTTCTCTGAATTTTCAACTATTTTGTCTCTACTGTTCTGCAAGTTTTTTCTGCATTGCCTCCCTTACGTAACTCTTCCTTTCCAAGACTAGCTCAATCACTCATGTTCTGAATCTAATCTTCCCCATCTTCCTTCAGTAAGTTTCTCCAGCTATTATTCCTTTTCTCTCCTCTTTTCCTCTCCACTACTTCTTTTCCCTCTGTCTACAGATAAGCTCAGGTTTTCTGCATAATAAAAAAGCAAACAAAACTGAACCTATACCATCCCTCATGCATATTACTCCCCTAAAGCTAATACCCTATATCTTTACTAAATGTTTACCACATGGCAGCCATTGTAGTAAGCACTGGGAATAAAAAATACAGACATGCAAAACATTCCCTGCCCTCAAAGATCTTACAGTCTAACAGGGAATATGAAATATAGAGGGAAGCTAGAATTGGAACAGGAAGAAGGAGGGAGCAGCAAACTTAGGTGCATGGCAGCATGCTTTGAAGATGGCTGAGAAATGACACAGTGTCCTTCCTCCAGGCAAGAATACAGTGAGAAAGCTTACCTATTAGACCCTGGCATCCCAGGGACAGGAGTCAGAATTCTGGTGTGAGGAGGAAGAAGAGCAATGTGGTAAAATTCATCTTAATAGTGGTCTACATTCACTGCCTCTTCCATTTATAAGCATTTTGTCTTCTACCCTGTTAGGATAAAATGACCCGAGCCATTTTTTTTTTCTCCTGGTTCTGTACAAAAAGAGAGTTTCTCTTAATCTTATTCATTGAGTTCATGTGAATTTTTATACTTTGCCACTTTCAAATGTTATGTGCTCTAAGATGAACATTTCAATTTGACTTCATTCTAAACTTAACATTTAATGATTATAAATCATAGAATCATAAAATCTCAGCGTTGGAAGTCACTTATGAGGTCATCTAGTCCCAGCTCCTACCAGAAGCATTAGTACTCTCTACAATATCTCTAGCAAGTGCTCACCCAGCCTCTGCTTAAACATCTCTGGTGGTTGGAAATTCACTAGCTCAGGATAAAACCCTTTAGGTTTAGACAGTACTATCTTAAGCTAAAGGCACACATATTTACTTCTAAGCACTGGTCCTAGTATTGCCCTCTGGGGCCAAAGAGTACATGTTTACTCCCTAGTTTACATGGCAATGATTAAAGAACTAAAGACAAGAAAAAATGTGCTTCTCAAATAATCTCTTTTCTAAACTAAGCCACGTCACTTGTTTTAGCTGATCCTCATCTGTCCAGAACTCAAGTGCCCTCACCATATTAGTCCTACTTTTCTGAATATGCTTGGATTATCCATATCTGTCTTAAAATATAGCATTGAGAACTGAAAATAATGATGAGAATAATGAGAATAAAAATTACTATAATTTTATAGCACTTTGAAGTTTGTGAAGTGATTTATAAATACTATTTCATTTCATCCTCACCACAATCCTGAGAGGTGTGTACTATTATTTTCCTTATTTTACAGATAAGGAAATTGAGATTAAATACAAGTTAAGTATATGGGGCAACTAGGTGGTACAGTGGATAGAATGCCAGGGCTGGTGCCAGAAGACTCATCTTCCAGAGTTCAAATCTAGCCTCAGACATTTACTAGCTTTGTGACCTTGAGCAAATCACTGAACCCTGTTTGCCCCAGTTTCCTCACCTGTGAAATGAGTTGAAGAAGGCAACGGCAAACCACTTCAGTATCTGCCAACAAAACCCCAAATTGGGGTCACAAAGAATCAGACATGACTGAAAATAACTGAACAACAAAACCTGAGGTTAAGTGACTTGCCCAGAATCATGAAGCTGCTAAGTGTCTAAGGCAGGATTTGAACTTGGGCCTTTCAAGTCAGGACTTTATGAACTGTGCCAGCTAGTTGTGTCTATAATATGTTAAATATTATATGGCTATAATAGAAGAAAGTAATCCCTCCTACTTTCTTGTTTTGAATATTATTCTCTGCTTAATATAACCTAAGATCATAGAGATTTATCATATGAGCTCACATGAGCCCATATTGATATGATCCCATAGACAGGCAGGCATATTGGACAGAGAACTGGCCTCAAAGACGGGATGACTTAGAATAAAGTCTTTCTCCTTTATCACATATGCTTCCCTGACCTGCAGTCTCCTGATTCTACCAATAACTTTCTTGGTCTCCTTTGCTAATTTAATTTATTCTTGTGGATTTCATCATTATTATTATGTAGATAAATACTATTATATTCTTGAAAGACCCCTGACTTTCTAACCTAGTCTTTTTCTTTTCTCTCCAACAGGCTATCTCTCCTCTATCTATGCCAGATTATATGAGTTGACACAACATGCTTTCTTTTCTTCCATGTTCCTTCTCTAGAAATTCTCATATCTGGAAACTTTCCTATCAAGATAGAAACTTATAAAATTTGACCTAATTGATTTTCCTTACCCATGACCTCAAAGGTAGAAAATCAATCAGCCCCACCTGAACAACACTCTTCTCTTGCCTATAAAACATCTGGTCATAGGAATTCCAGGACATCCAAGTTTTTAAAACAAACACAAAATTCATCCCTGAAGCTAGAAGACCATCATTCCTGATCCAGTGATCAGAAGATCATAGGAGCATAGATTTAGGGAGGGAGGAACCTTAGAGGTCATCTAGTCTAATTCCTTTATTTTACAGATTGGGAAACATCATAGAGCTTAAGTGATTTGCCTCAAGGTAACTCTAAGTGGCAGCACTGAGATTCAAACCCAGATCCAAATTGGTTTATTATACCAAACTAATTGTATCACTTTCTTTCTCTTTCCAAGTTCTGCTTTGCAGTTATTCATCTAGATTCCTGTGAGGTAAGGTCAGGGGTGGAGCTGGGGAATGGTCTGAGGGTTGCCCTTGTTTAGAGCTATCAATCCTGGCCTCACTGAAGATGCCAGTGGGTTGCACTAGTATTTACTTCTCCCTAATTCTCCCCCACGACCTACCTGCAATTAATGCATCCTTGGATATTTCCAACTAAGCCATATGGCCTTCCCTCAAGCACATCAAATCAAATAACCTACTACTTTTACTACTGACTGGCCCAGACAACTCTTCTACAAAGTTTTTTAGGTTTCAGCAACAGAATCTAAAAACTCTAAAATCCAAATATGCAACCTTAATCTCTGTTGAACTATAGTTTTACTAACTGCTTGCTAGCTATCTCCATATAGGTGTCCTGTTGTCATCAAAAACACAATGCCCTCAAAGCTAAATTTATCACCCCCCCCAAATCTGTCACTTCTCCAAAACTTCCATAATTCTGGTGAGATCAACACTAACGTTCATATAACTCAGTATGTAATTTTCAAATGATTCTTGACTTGTCCCTGCCACACTCCTCATATCCAAGCAGTTGGGAAGTTCTAATGTCACACCTCTAACATCTGTCTCTTCTCTCCACTTATACACCAGCCCCCATAACTTAATTCAATTAAACAAATTTTTATCAAGTACCTACCAAGTGTAAGGAGAGATGAAATGTGATATAGTGGACAGAGAACTGGCTTAAGAGTTCTAGAAGTTCTAGAAGAACTAGGCTTAGGGTAGATTTCTAATAGATCCTGGTTCTGTTAAACTTAGCAAGTCCCATCTCATTGATATGCAAAACACTAGGCTGGGGATATAAAGATAAAAAAGAAACAATATCTGTCTTCCAGAAGCTTACATTTTACTGTGGGTATATATACACATAAATATAAAGCAATTCAGGTGGAGAGAGAGAGAGAGAGAGAGACGGAGAGAGAGAGACAGAGGGAGAGAGAGAGATCTATTATTTGGGGTGAATCAGGCACATAAAGCAAAAGACTATGTCAAAAGGTGACAAAAAAGTCAAGAATGGTGAGGACTTAGAAAATGATATTAATTTTAGCAATTAAGATAATTGGTGGAATATATATATTTATATATTTGATCTTGTAATATATGTGTGATACTATTATAATATACACATATGGTATTAATATATATCTTAATATGTACACACATATACAATATGCTACATGCATACATACATATGGTGACCTCATAGAGAATAGTTTCATTCAAGTGATAAGTCAGTAGATACATTGGAAGGTATTTAGATTACAAGAGAATGAGAGTTGAGAAAATGGAGGCAACAAGTCTAAAGACTACTCTTTTTTAGGAGTTTGGCTGTGATAGGGATAAGACATATAAGATTATAGTTTTAGATAACAGTACATTTATATGAAGTTTTCTTTTTGTTTTTAATGTGGGAAAGATGTGAGCATACTTGTAGACATTGGAGAAAAAGTCAGTTGATGATGAGAGACTGAGAATTAGAAAAAGAAATTATTGAGAGGGCAAAGTCTCAAAGGGAATAAGAGAGGATGAGGCCAAAATCACAAGTAGAAGATTTAGCATTGGCAAGGAGAAGGACCATATTTTCATCAAATTCTAAAATAAACAAAAGACACAATGGAAGATTGTGAAAAAAAAAAGAATTTACATGTGGAATAGGGGAGAAGAGAGAGCTCTGTTTTCTCAGTAAAGTAAAAGGTGAAGTCTTCTGCTGAAATTGAGGGGGATAAGAGTTTATATGGATATAGAAAAAAGAGAGGGTTTAGGCCATGTTGGAGAGTGTAATAATCAATGGGAGAGTGGGAAAGCAGAAAATGACTGTTGTACAATACTGAAAGATCAATTGAGGTAGTTGTTGTCGTTACTGTGGTTCAGTCACTCAGTCATGTCTGACTCTTCATGACCTCATGGACCACCCTGTCCATGGGTTTTCTTGGCAAAGATAATGGAGTGGTTTGCATTTCCTTCTTTAGTGGATTAAGGCAACAAGGTTAAGTGACTTGCTCAAGGTCATACAGCTACTACATATCTGAGGCCAGATTTAAGTTCAGGTCTTCCTGACTCCAGACCTAATTCTCTATCCACTGAGCCACCTCACTGAAATTATATAACATAAATTTATCATGAACAAAGTTGGCATGATTGTTTAACTGTCTCCAGGAGCATTCAGTGGCATGTGAATAAGAATAGAGAAGGGAGATAGTGGGATAACCTAGAATTGGGATTTGGCAAGTTATTATTTTTGATAGAACAAGGAGGCAAGAGATTCAGGAATAGGTAGCAGTGTATGGTAAAACTAGGCAACCATAGGTTCAAGACAATTAAAGGAGACCAGAACATAGGTAATGAACTGGGGGAAAATGGCAAGTGTAGATAAAATGTGGATCATAACAAGGACAAAGAATGGATTTAGGAAGGGTGGAGCACAAAGAAAAGATAGGGGGTTATGGTCTGAAAAGGAGTTCAGATGTTTAGATCATGGAATTGGAATAAGAGTGATAATAGTTTGGTGGGGATTGGGGGAAAGATGGAGATCATATGTTTAGAAAGTAGGGGAACTGAGAGGCAAGTGAAAAGGATATTGAAGGGGACCAGGAAAATATATGCTGAAATTTACCATTATGGTGAAGGGAGGGCAGAAGTTGGGTGTTCAGACAAGTACTCAGCTCTTTAATAAATGAAGGAAAATGTCCTGAATACATATAAATGATTATAAAAGGAATTGGACTGAATAATTTAAAAAATTAATAAAGTAAGCCTGAAAGGAAGAAAGGTTGCTAAATGATGATAGCAAAGGGACAGTCTGCAATTCAGAGTGAATCCTGAGAAGTATGCCTACTCTTCCTCCTATTCTCCCAGTGCTTCAGGAGGCATGAGAGAAAAAACTTCCAGTTCTGAAGACGGTGACTAGGGATTCAATGTCTAGCCTGAGGCGATGAACAGAGTATATAGTGAAGGGGGAGTGTATGACCCTGGGCAAGTCATTTAACCTGCCTTCCTTGGTTTCCTCTTCTGTAAAATGAGAATGATAATAGTACCTACCTGAGAGAGTTGTTGTCAGGGTAAAATGAGATAATATTTGTAAAACACTTCGCAAACCCTAAGGGACTATAAAAATGCTAGCTATTATTATCATACTCTATGGCCATGTGGTGACTGAACACAGTGATTGAATCAGGATTTTCTAATTGGAAAGGATACTAGCGGCTATCTTGTTCAACCCATGTCCCCCAAAAACTCCCACTCTAACCTACTTGACCTTTCTGTCTCTGCATGAAGACCTCCCATGAGAAGGAACCCACCACCTGCCAAGGCAGCCAATTCCACTTCTGGATAACTCTAGACATTAGGAAGTGTTTAATAACACCAAGCCTAGATTTGCCTCCTCATAATATCTACTCATTGCTGCCAGTTCTGCCCCTGAGATGAAATGAAACAAGTTCATTTCCTCTTCTACATGACAACCCTTCAAATACTTGAAAATGTCTTTCAGGTCCCAATAAGTATTCTCTTCTCTAGGTTATCCATCTTCAGGTGCTTCATTTGATATGTCCTCAAGGCCCTTCGATATCTTAGCAGCCCTCTCTAAACACTCTCTGGTTTAGCAATGCCCTCCTTAAAAAGTGTAATAGAGAACTGAGAACAATGCTCCATATGTAGTCTAACAGGGAAAGAGTATAGAAGATTTATCACATCCTTTGACTCTCTTAATCCAAGTCACATTTTTGTTCACCTTTTTGCTGCCATGTTGTACTGTGATTTACATCCATCTAGCAGGCCAGTAAGATTTTGACAATCACCAATGATTGTACCAGCATCAAATACAGATCAAGGTGTGAGTAAAAAAAAAAAAAAAACAACCCTGCATTGGGGTAGGGATGGGGAAGGTGTATATTTCACTAAAATATAAGGGAAAGGCAAATAACTTGGAAGAAATTTTTTTCTTTAAAAAATTATGGATCTGTGAAATACAGGATAAAAACTAAATAATAATATAGATTGAAATGTTGAGTTCTTAGAAAAGGAGAATGACACAGGGGGAGAGGCCTCAGCCAAGGTGGAAGATCCCTGTGGTTAGAGGAAAATTAAATGACTGGGGGACAGGCACTCCAAGCAGGACTTCAGCACTCAACCACTATAGGAAGAGTTGAATGGCATCGTTTGTGAAATGTTTTATCTCACATTTGATTTGAACTCATTCTCTTCCCTCAGGTCTTTTCTGTCCTGATTTAAAAGGCTAGTGGGACACTTCAGGGCTGCAGAATGTGTGGATAGATGGCACAGCACGTGGCCCACAGAATTTTTCTGTCCCCTTGACCCTAGCTCAGCATTCCTCCATGGTCTACTGGTCTATGATTTACAGAGTCTGGGTGAGGGCATGGGATTTGAAAAAGGGGGCAGTGAAGGACAGAGGAGTCTTTTCTTAGCAGGGCAGAGAGCACAGAATGTCTGTCTCCCTTCTCATCACTGGCATTGCTATCAAATCACCTAACTGGAAAAAAAAAAAAAGAAAAAAAAACATCTCCACATGACTGGTTATATATTGGTAAATCAATCTGACTTTTTCAAAGAATGCCAGAATGTGACCACTGGGGATCTTCCCAGTAAGATATTAACCAACTCTGTCCTCATAGCAGGAAGGCAATGAATAATGAGCAATGTCTTTACTTTTAATATGAAACCATAAAACAGAATATATGACATGATAATTCAACAGGAAGAGGGTTACTGCCTCTTCACAGGCTGGCAGCTCTTTAAACGAAGATGAGTCCTAAGAGAAAAGGCAAAGTTCTTACAGGTCACACAACAGGCTCTCTTTTTGCAAATATTCTTGGAGATTAGTCAACTGGACTTATAAGGCAGGAGAAAAAGTGAGCAAGGTGGTGAAAACAGTCCAATAGGTTATCTGTGGGAAGATCACTTATTCTCTGTTTTTATGTAAGTCTATAGCTATCCACATCATCAACTATCATTTATTCTTATTGTTCCTCATATATGGAGCTCTATTTCCTATATCCACGTCTTTTCAATACCTTTCTCAAAGACCTGGAATGCTATCTATCTTTTAGAAGACCTGTTTTCTTCAAGATTCAGCTCAAAAAATTCCCTACCTGAATCCTTTCCTGATCTTCCTGCCCCGTTCCCACCTTCAATTGCCTTTTTGACTTTACAAAAACCTATATATGAAAACATTATGTCCCCTAATTAAATGTAAGCTCCTTGAGTGCAAGAAACATTTCATTTTTGTGTTTGAATTACCAGGGCTTAACAAAGGATATGTAGGAATATAGGGATAACATCCCTAGTATGTAGGGATAGTTACAGGTACAGGGACTAGACCTGTTCATTACTATAGGAAGTTCCAGATGAGGAAACTCCCTCTGCTACTTGAAATCATCACTTTTTGGCATCTTACAGTCTCAGAGTTGTCTAAAGCAGCGACTACTTAAAAAACTTACCCAGGATCACACAGCAAAACTATGTCAGAAGCAAGACTTCACCCTAGGTCTTCCTGGTTCCAAGACCACTTCTCTTCCTCCTCTTGGTCATATTATAGTAGACAAAAATGTTTATTGATTGATTGTTTAACACTGTTAGTGAAGAACACACTTTGAGTTTTCCTCCTTGTACTTCAGTGCCCAACATTAGCCTGGTAAAGATTGTTGAAAACCAAGGCATTTCCCCTCCCTTGTTCTTGGGATTGACCTACCTCTTCTCAGCAAAACACTTCTGAACTTTAATCCTTACTAGGGATTGTTTTCTTTACTATATTTATACCTCCAGCACAGTGCTTGGTAAAAATAGGCAACCAATAAGTACTTGTTGATTGAATTATTAACTGATTCCAGGGCCCTAAAATAATAAATGATTATGTTCTTCCTCTCCCTCTGATTTTTTTTTATTATTGCTCTTACATTAAAATAACACATTTTGTCAATCCATTTAGTTATGCCAGTGAAAAAAAGTGATACAATGATGGTACCAAGTTTTGGAAACATAAATAAATAGTTTTTGCCCTTCATGTCTCTTTTTATTTTAAAGCTCTCTTAATTAGATTTTTTGTATGCCAGTCCTCATAAAGGCATAATATCCCTGACCCATTAAGCTTTGGTTTAAAAATTCAAGTATTGTTCTCAGCCACTTCCCAGATCTGCCCTTCTTTTTTGAAATCCTTGCTTCCAATTGGCCAAACTGATGAAAAAAATTTTTTTAAAGGCTCTATGCCACATCCTGAATCCAAATCCAAAGAAGGCATTATAACTTTCTATTATCAGTATAAAATCAATAAATAGTTGTCACTAAATCCCTCAGCAGGGAGTTACTAACCATCACTACATATCACACACATTTCCTCTACTGAACCTCTCATACACTACTGAAAATATTGATAGATATGTCCTTCATTTCTCAGTGCTTTAATTCCCTCAGTTACTAAATTATAGATGCTAGCTACCTAATTGTTTTAAATTATTTTGTTATAAGAATAACTCATGTTTGTGTGGTGTTGTGAGGTTTGGAGAAATCTTTCCTCAAAACAAACTTATGGGCTAGGTAGTGCAACCGTGATGATCCCCATTTATAGTTGAGAAAACCAAGGCTCTGAAAGGTTAATTGACTTAGCCATGGCTCCATGGTTAGATAGCTGGTAAGTGTGTGAACATAGGGTTCAAATTCAGATTTCTAACACTATCCACTAACTGCATAGAACTAGTTGGACTTTTTGAAGAAATATAAATGCAAGTTACATATTGTATTTAAGATATCTTAACCATTGTTACTGTGAAAAGGTCACAACTAAACTTTGAACGAGCAGTTTCAGTTGGTGTCCTGTGGTCAGAAGCTAGATTACAAAGAGCTAAAGAATGAATAGATGACAAGCAAGTAAAGGCAGTGGGTACAGACTAATCTTACAAATTTAGCAGTGAAAGGAAGGCAGATACAGGATGATAGCTTGAGGCAGTCAGTTCAACTGAATGCATTTTTAAAAGACTCAAGCATGTTTGTAGGCAGCAGGGAAGAAAGAGATTAAAGATAAGAGAGGCAGGAGATGATGGAAGGAACACACTTCTAGAGGAAAGGGCAGGAAAATGAACCAAAAGCATAGATAGAAGGAGTATTGGGAAGGGGAAAGGTCCTAAATCCACAGTCACACCACTGACTCAAACTATAGAGGATGGGGAAAAAATGGTGAGAATTTCTGAAGTTTGAAGTAGGGGAGATAAGGAAACTCATGACAAGTGGCATCAATTTCCTCAGTAAAGTAGGAAGCCAGTTCAGGTAATGCTGGGAGTTTGAGAAGACAAAACATTTAGGACAGCTACTGTGGGGAGACCAACAGAGGCATAAAATAATGCTGTAGAGCCTAGTCAAAGACAAAGCTACCAAAGAGGAATAAAAGTATTGCTGTACAGCAAGGATAGTCTAGTGAAGGTCAGATTACATAAATTTGTAGCATATGTATTCAGCAGTTTTGTGATTTACTCCAGCAATGTTCAGCAACTCAGAATAGGAACGGGAAAAGGTGGGTTGCAGGGAGGATCTGACATGCAGAATTGGCAATGTGTGGAAAGCAGAAGAAGGGAAAGACAAAAGATTAAAGAATGAATGGCAGTGTTTTGTTTTGTTTTGTTTTGTTTTTTTAACTAGTTAGCCAGAGAGTCAAGATTGGAAAGTGGAACAAGAACAGGGTAAACCTGGAAGGGACTGGAAATCCCTATGAGGAAAAAGAAAAGTTTAATGAGAAGTGATGTAAGGCGGCAGGAGCACACTGGCCCATACTCCTTGTACTAAAGACAAAAGAAGCCAGCAATCAAGAAATTCACAAGGTTAAGGTACCTTTAGGAAAAACTGACATTTCCATAAGCAACAGAAGGTGGATAGAGTATGAGGAAGGGATCTAGGCTGAAAGGTAAAACAATGGAATGATGGTTCCAAGGGGCACAATAGAAGAGGACAGGGGATGATAGGAAATAGGGAGTGGAAATCTTGAATTGAATGAGAAACAAAGTATAGGAGAAGTAGAAGAAGGAGATTTTCAAATTGGTAGGCAGTACCATTAAATCATAGGAATGACTGGAGCAGGATGTAGGAATTTACTAGTCGTGAGATAGAGGAAGTAATTAATCAATTAATAAACATTTTTAAGTACCTGCTATGTGCCAAAAACTGTGCTAAGTACTGGGGATATAAAAGACAAAAGACAGTCACTGCACTCAACACACAATGTAATGGGGGAGACAACATGCAAACAAATATATACATGAAGCAAGCTATATACAGAATAAAAAGGAAATAATTAAGAGAGGGGAAGTATTGGAATTAAAAGGGATTAGGGAAGGGGTCCAGTAAAAAGTAGTTTTAGCTGGGACTTAAAAGAAACTAGGGAAGTTAGTAGGTAGAAGAGAAGGAGAGTATTTCAGACTGGGGGACAGCCACACAAAATCTCTGGGGCTAGCAAATGGAACAGCCAGGAAGTCAATGTCACTGGATTGAAGAGTACACCTCCAGGAGTAAGATATAAGAAAACTAAAAAAGTAGGAGAAGGCTAGGATAAAAAGGGCTTTGAATGCCAAACAGAGCATTTTGTACTTGATCCCAAAAGCAATGGGGCGCCACTGGAATTTAATGAGTAGGGGGGCAACATGGTTGGACCTGAACACCGGGAAAATAATTTTAGTGGATGAATGGAGGATAGAGTGGAGTGGAGAAAGCCTTAGGCACACAGACTCATTAGCAGACTATTACAATAGCCCAAGCTTAATGTGATGAGGGCCTGAACTACAGTGGTAGCAGTTTCAGAGGAGGGAAAGAGACATCAGAAAGATGTTGCAAAGGGAAAATTGATAGGCTTTGGCAACAGATTGGCTATGGGGTGTGAGAGACAGTGAGGAATCCAGCAGACTCCTAGGTTGTGAACCTGAGGGACTAGCAGAATGGTGTTACCCTCTACAATAATGGGAAACATAGAAAGGGGAGGGGAGTGTTTAGAGAGAAAGACAATGAATTTAGCTTTGGACATGGTGAGTTTAAGATCTCTACAGGACCTCCAGTTCAATATTTCTGAAAGGCACTTGGAGATATGGGATAGATAAGAGGTCAACAGAGAATTTGGAGAAGAATAGATAGGTTTGAGAACCATCAGCATAGAAATAGCAATTAAATTTATGGGAGCTAATGAAATCACCAAGTGAAGCAGCATTGAGAGAAAAGAGAACCCAAGACAGAACTCTGCAGGACATCTACAATTAGAGGGCTTCATTTGAAAAAGGATCCAGTGAGGGAAACAGAGCAGAAGCAGCCAAGATTCAGTAATGGCTAGTGGATGGAAGGAGTAGGAGAAAAAAAAAAGATTTCAGATGATTAGAAGGGTTTTTTGCCCATGGAACAAGCATTGCAGAGGATACAGTAAAAGGGTTGGGTGATGTTTGATTGAAACTTTGGTGTGAGAGGGTTGAAGAGGATGGAAATGAGGAATAAAGTGATGAGAGTATGGAATGGGATTTAGGTGATGGTCTTTAGGAGTCCAGAGTCACTGGGTATGAAGGGTATGACCAGGTATGAGAATGTTCATCATTGAGTGGAGGACACCACTACTATTCCTGACATAAGTTTGAGATCAAGCTGGCTGGAGGCAAATGAAACATGAGGTGGGAAGCACAGGGTCAGACAGTCATATGGGAGGTCCTTGCTGCACAAGTATTCTTCCATCTAAAGGCTAGGAATTAGATAGAAAAAGGGTGCATCTGAAACTGGAAGATAAATTCTATCTCAGTCATATTTATTTTACTTTGATAGTAGGTTATCCAAGTAAAAATATCAAGCAAATGAAAGTTAATGAACATATGACCTGAGAGGTAGTTAGACAAAGAAGGTAAAGTTAAAATTGTTTACAGTCAGAAAGTAGTAGCTAAAGCCACATTCAGTATTATTATTTAATAATCTATAATAAAATCAAATAAATTGTGTGTGCATGTACATTAACATCTGAATAATATCCACAATGTCTGTAGTAGCTACAATTAGAACTCTTATTAATTAGCAACATATATTTTCAAGGTATCTTATGGTTAACAATTACAACACCCACATGAGATAAATCACTTTAATTCTGTCTTTACAGAACAGGAAACACTCAAAAGAAAGCATGTCACTCTTCCAAAGTCCTACAACCAACCAATATTAGGACAAGCGGCCATGACCCCAAATTCTATACTTAATACCTTGAACCTTTTTAACTAGCCCTTTTTAATCAATTTGAGTCTGCTCCAAAACAGAAGCAGCCAGTGTATTCCCATTTCAAACACAGATTTTCCATCAATTATTTCAACATTTTCCAAATGCTTCAAGTCAGCACAGTGGGTTTCCAGTAAACAGAATGATTCGGCAATGTGTGCACAACCTAGGTTAAAAGCTTTTTAAAAGTCAGCAAAATATCTAAAGATACCCATCAATCAAGTACAAAACCAGTTCTTCAGGTGTTGTAGATCAATAAAATGACAAATTTAAAACTGTTAACCTTAGAAAGGTAATTTATCCAATTATTGCCTTCATGGTAATTAAGCTCAGGAAAGTTCCAATTTTTTCTCATCATGCAGTTGGGATATCTTGCTCAAAAACACCTCAGATTTTGTTTCCTTTTTCATTTCTCCAAATCACTCACACACAAAAAAAAAGTCCTATCTTTTATTAAAAAAAAAAAAAAACCTTTTTTGTTAGGCACATACTATGCTGATGAGTGTATTGGCTTATCAGAGTGGGATTTTCAACACCTGGGAGAGTTTCTCTGAGGTGAGGGGATTAACTAAGTAACTCTTCAAAGTCCCTAATGCCTCAGAGAGTTTGATTCCATTATTTGATTGTTACTTAATACCATGCTTTCCTATTTCTTTGTTCAGGTTCCCAGAAATATTCTGATGCATGTAAAACAAATAAATGCTTTGGCTCTGTTGTTTCAGAGAAGTGAGGAAATGGCATAGCCAGTCAGTTCTCCCAGTCAGCATGTGCAGTGTGATAAGACATGAATAGAAGATGACCTAAATGATGTCAGAAAGTCAAAGAAAAGTCATATCTTTGACATGACCTAGCACTTGTTTTGTTGTTGTTCAGTCTTTTCAGTCCTGTATGACTCTTCATGACCCCATTTGGGGTTTTCTTGGACAAGATACTCAAGTGGTTTGTCATATCCTTCTCAAACTCATTTTACAGATGAGGAAATAGAGGCATACAGGGTTCAGTGACTTAACCAGGGTCACACAGCTAGTGTCTAAGACCAGATTTGAACTCAAGAAGATGAGTTTTCCTGACTCCAAGCCTGGCACTCTACCCACTGTGCCAGAAAAAGAAAGACAATAATAATAAATACTCAACTTTGCACTTGACCATTATCATGAGGAATAAATGAAGTCTTTTCATTAATCAAAATCATTACTGTTATCACCTGGACTCCAACTTCTATGAAGAAACTCAATTTCAAAACAAACCTCTCCAAATTTTGCACTGAAAAAGCACTTGGTTCACCCTTAAAAAGAAATTAACAAAAATGTCCTGATATTTATGAAAGACTAACTATGGTGAAGTGTAATGATTAAATTTTAATTTGACAATTCTATGTCCCATCTCCTTACCTTTGTATAGACCGGTCCTCATGCTTGGAATGCTCTCTCTCCTCACCTCCTACCTCCTAAAACCCCTAGCTCAGTTCAGGTATAGCCTGTTAAACTAGATCTATCTTAATTTCCCTAGTTTCTGGCCCCACCCCCAAACCTGTTGTGTAAATATTCTATAGTCTATGTACATCTTTCTCCACCTACCCAAGAGTTTGCAAATTCCTTTAGAGATACTTGCTCTTTTATTTTATTTTGTTTTTGCTTTCTTTTTTGCTTTTGTATTTCTCTGACCTTGTATAGTGCCTCAAATATAGTAGGTATCTAAATAAATGTTGCATGAATGACTGAGGAGTCTTCTATGCCAGGTGCTGTGGTAGGTATTGGGTATTCAAAATAAAACTAAAAACAGTCACTGACCTAAAGGAGTTAAAGTTCTACCAGGGGGCTTAGGGACAAGTAACATGTTGACAGATAAATACAATTTGAGGAAAGACATGGCACTAATAAATACCGGAATCCATGGCTGATGAATCCTGGATGATGACTGAGTGAAGTAGACTTGAAAAAGAATGTCTAGGACACAGTTCTGCAGAGGACACTATGACTATACTTCCATGACTATGCTCTTAGATAATTCATCCATTACCTATTGCACACCCTCATCTGATTTACACCCTCACCACACTCACACAATCCAGTCACACACTCAGTTATGCACTGAAGTGACTCAAACATTCAGTCACGTTACCTAGCCACTTTGTCTCCCACATAGTCACAGGTTCGCATCTTTTGAATCACTTCACACACTCATTCTCACTCTCATCTTCAGAGGCCTGGCCAAGGCAAAGACAAGAATGGAGGAGAACCAGGGACAGAAAGAAAGTAAAACCAGTCGGGGTACCCTCAAATGAAGCCCAAGCAGTCTCCAGCAAGAAATTCTTTCCAACCTCAATCCATTTCTGGAAGGCAAAACACCAAGAGAGGATTGTTGCTGTCCAGAGTCCCAGAGTCTAGACAATAACCCCAAGAGGGCCAGAATAGCCCAGCTCTGGATCCTCCAGCAGCCCATGGAATCTAGGTCTTAGGTACGAGGTCAGAGACTGGGTAGCTATTCCCTATCTAGGGGCTGAATCAGAGAAGAGAAGGAACTAAACCTTCCATTGAGCCATGAAACTATCATCCCTCTACTCACTCACATTAATATTTTCCCTCAACTTCTGAGGCCTACCTTGTACTAGGGGTGCGAGGACTACTTTTGTCTTAGAAAATAATTATATCAAAATGATACAGTTAAAATCTCCTTTGCTTGCTTCCTTTTCATATGTATTGTGTTGTAGAGTCAATATAGTAAAATGTATAGAATTCTGGATTTAAAATTAAGAAGACTCAAATTCAAATTCTGCCGGTGGTACTTTCTAGCTAAGTAACCCTGGGCAAATCACTTAACCTATCTGTGCCCCAGACCATTCCCTAGTACTTATCAACTAAAGCACAGATAAGTTGCTATCTGCTTTGGTGTGAGCTGTTCCGTAATATGACAAAATCATAGCTAGTTTATGAATTCCTATATTTCTTTTCTCTTTTATATGGTTGATATCATAATTGCCTTAAGAACTTACAACATTTACCGAGTGGTTTAAGTTTTACAACCACTTAATCAATAGTTACTTCTTTCGTATATATTAGGAAATAAGACTTACTAGCTGTGTGACCCTGGGCAAGTCACTGTTTGCCTCAGTTTCCTCATCTGTAAAATGAGCTGGAGAAAGAAATGACAAACCACTCCAGTTTCTTTGCCAAGAATACCCCAAATGAGGGCACAAAGATTTGGATGCAACTGAAACGACTGAACAAGGATACAATTGTCATACATGGGGGAAAGACATATGCAGTTATTTCTGGTTTGGGATCTGGTTCTAATACCAGTTCAGGTGTAGTTGAACAACAAAGTTTTCCCTTGTTTCCCATTTTCTTCATGGAGATAATTTCATTGAAGGCAGCATGTGAATACAAAGGGAAAGAAGCAGAGATGAAGCATCCCATGGAAAGAATAGCAAACAAATAAGCCACTGTGGTAGGATTGTAGATTGTGTGAAAGGAAGCAATACTAAGGTTACTAAGGCTAGAAAGTCTTTAAAGGCTAAGCAGAGAAGATATATTTGATCTTGAGGTAATAGCACATTCCTAGAATTTATGAAATAGGGAGGTGATATAGTGAGACCAACAGCTTCCAAAATCATTTTGGCAGGTGTATGGAGGGTGGAGTAGGAGGTGGCAATTGTTTTCCATAAGATCCCACAAAAATATCATAATGATAAGAGACAGGAGGTTAAGTCAAACCTTTTGTCTTAGAAAGGAATAAATATGAGGCTTACAAGAAATGGGATAATTAAGCTCAGGAAACTTATTCTCTCTATCATATTGGCTATGGTCCCAGGTTTGAGGTGATCTTCTATCAATTAAAAAAATATTGATCCAACTACATACAGAATCTCTAAATTCATCAAGTTAAGTTCCTTTATTTTGTTCACACTGGTAGAGTGCAGTGGAAGAGAATATGAACTATAGGAGATTTCATTCCAGTTTTGACATTTATTGGTCAGATGAACTTGGACAAGTCATTTGATGGCTTCAAACTGTAGAATTCTTATCTGTAAAATAAAAATGATGCATTTTTCCTGCCACACTCACAGAATTATTGTGAGGACAAAGTCAATACAAGTACATTGGATTCTGCTTAATATATTATTATTTTGCAGCAAATAATAATGAAAGTGAAAGAACTTCAAAAATTTTTGTAGAATTCCATGCAAATATAAAATAAATTATTTCTTCCTGTGTAGTCATCTCACATACTAATGTTAAACCCACCAAAATATTAGTGAAATAGTAGTTACAAATCATTATAAGGTATCAAGACAATTCTTGAGAAACTAAGTACAGGACTGAAGAATACAAGACAAATAATGATAGGAATTAGACTTGGAAAGTACCTATGAAACAATCTAGCCCAACTCTTCATTATGCACAAATGAAAACAGAGACCAAGAAAAGTTAGGTGATTTTTTTTTCCCCAAGATCACACAGTAAATAACATAGGCAGCATTTATACTCAGGTCCTCTGACACCCAATCCAGTTCTTTTTATTATACCTCATTACTTTAAAAGATGTCTTTTAATTAAAAGGGAAGCAGAAAAGCTGGGAAACAATATTTACAGCCGTTGTCTCAGATAAAGGTCTCATTTCTAAAATATATAGAGAATTAAGTCAAACTTATAAGAATACAAGTCATTCCGCAGTTGATAAGTGGTAAAAGGATATGAACAGGCAGTTTTCAGATGAAGAAATTAAAGTTATCTATAATCATGTGAAAAAATGTTCTAAATCAACATTGATTTGAGAAATGCAAATGAAAACAACTCTGAGGTACCACATCACAACTTTCAGATTGGCTAATATGACAAAACAGAAAAAATGATAAATGTTGGAGAAGATGTGGGAAAATTAGAGCACTAGTGCACTGTTGGTAAAGTTGTGAGCTGATCCAACCATTCTGGAGAACAATTTGGAACTATGCCCAAACGGCTATAAAACTGTGCATACCTTTTGACCCAGCAATAGAACTACTAGGTCTGTATCCCAAAGAAATAATAAAAAAGGGAAAAGGACCCACATCTACAAAAATATTTATATATATTTATAAAATATTTGGCGGCAAAGAAATAGAAATTGAGGAGATGTCCATCAATTGGAGAATGGCTGAAGAAGTTATGGTATATAAATGTAATAGAATACTATTGTTCCATAAGAAATGGTGAGCAGGCAGATGTCAGAAAAACCTGAAAAGACTTGCATGAATTGATGCTGAATGAAGTGAGCAGAACCAGGAGAACATTGTACACAGTAACAGCAACATTGTGTGATGACTGAATTTGTTAGACTTAGCTCTTCTGAGCAATGCAATGATCTAAGATAATTCCAAAAGACTCCTGATGGAAAATGCTATCCATATCCCAAGAAAGAACTGTGAAGTCTGAATGCAGATTGAAACATACTGTTTTCTCTTTTTTGTTGTTTTTTGTCTTTTCTTTCTCATAGTTTTCCCCTTTTGTTCTGATTCTTCTTTCACAACATGACTAGTGTGGAAATATGTTTAATATGATCATACATGTATAACCTATATTAGATTGCTTGCATGGAGGGGGGAATTAGGACTCAAAATCTTATAAAAGCAAATGTTGAAAACTAAATATTAATTCATTTTTAAAAGATGTCTTTTAGGAAACTTAATGACTCTGAGAGAGTTTTTAAAATTGATAGGTTTATGGTTAGGCCTAAACGCATAACAGAGGAGGGACTATATTCTCTAAAGTGATCCAAAACAAAAGGGAAAGGAAATCTGAGAAAAGGCATCCTGGAAAGATGATAGAGTGAAAGCTAACCTTGGACATAGTACTGCACATTACCTCAAATAAACAAAAAAAGTGACCCAATTATAGGAAAAGAAGGAATGACAAGAAAAAGAAAAGTGAAAGAACCCTCTTCCCAAAAAAGGAATCTTGAAGAATTTGTCAAAATGTTCCACTAAATTCTGAGTCTTCTTGAGACAATAATCCAACAAGTCTAAGAAACATTGGATTGTTCACAAAAAATAATCAAAGAATTAACTAAAAATATCAAAGAAATAAAGACATAAATCGGAGGTCTAAAGGAAGAAAATAAGTCTAATAAGATGATTAAAGAAGTTGAGACATGCTCCAAAACAGAATGCAAAACTGGAGAGGTACCAGAAACAAAATCAAAGACAACAAATCAGAGAGCTCATATATATTTAGAATGCTAAGTTGAAGAAGGTTACAAAGAGATAATTTGATGATAACAAATTTCTCAAAAAAAATAACATCAGAAAATCATATCAAAATATTGTGCAGAAATATTGGAAACCAGAAATAGCAAAGTAAAACTCAAAAAATTCTATAGAACACCAATAAGAAATCCCAGATTTAACTCACGAGGAAATAAATATTATACTCAAACTTCAGAGTTGTAAGAAATAATAAATTTAAGAGGAAGCTAGATTTAAAAAAAAAACCTGTAATATCCTACAAAGAGCCAATCAAAATAGCACAGGATTACTTCTTATTCATAAGAAATCAAAGTGTAAAATTTAATGATATTTAAAAATGAGTCAGTCACCCCTAGAACAATATATCTTTTAAAGTAGAGTCTGAACAACAAAGGCAATACTTACAACATTTCAGTCAGTCACTCCTTTCTTCAAAACAACCCAAAGGTAAGTTGGATAATTAACATACACATCGTTCAAACAAAAGTAAGTTAAATTTATAAAGATAGCAAAGAAAATTTAAAAAATGAAATATGCTCTTTGCATGGGTAGTGATAGGCAAGCTCTTGAGTGTGGGTTAAGGCAGTCTTTGTTTTTTAATTGTCTTTAAAAAAAAAATACTTGCATATTGCCTGAGAGAAACTGAGAAAGCAACGAGAAAATCAATGGACTAAAGATTTAAGCAAAAAATATCAAGGGAAAAAGTCAAAAGTAGAGCAAGAAGAGAAACTGAATTAAAATAACAGGGACAAAAAATCTCATTCTCTTCTTAGAAAATCAATATCGTTGTTCAGATGATGTGGAGAAATTCCTCTCAGATGGAAAGAGGGAAGGGTGGGACTAGCAATTCAAGTGGGGAAAATAATTAATCAAGATTAGTCAGGACTTGAAAAGGTAGGCAAATGAGAGACTTTTAATTTCTTCCCCAGTCTTTGGGGTGGTAGGAGGGTAGGAATATATAAGGTGGCGGAGAGGAAAGGAATAAATTGATATTGGTTCTCATCAGCAGAAAAGGAACTATCTAGCACCTTCATACAGTGATCCCACAAAAGCATAAAGGGTAATAAAGGGGATTTGTAATAAAATCTATTAGAAAACTTGGTCACTAAAGAAAAATATGTTTCCAAACTAGGCACCTATTCCTCAATACTAATTTCTATTTCATGGAGGCAAATGGTTGGGAATATAGGGGTACATGACTGAGGCAGGGCTGAGTCACATGTTTTCAAAACTTATAATCATTTTGGGAAAGGAAAAGAATGGGAGTGGTAATCCTGGCCTCTAGTTATAAATCACAAACTCCTGAATTCTGCTTGTCCTTTGAGAATTCACATTCTTACGAATGTGAGTATTCTAGAAGTAGAAAGAAGAAAAAAAATGGAATGAAAACAGCATTTTTAGAAAGGGGTAATACAAATTAATGTCACTGAAATTAAGAGAATGAATAAAATGGGCATAGGGGAAAGGGATGGGCAAGCAGGATTTGGTACAATACTTTTACCTAAGCCAAAAAACAGCAGTGTAAAACAAATTAGAAAAGGGAGGAGAGGAGAAGAGAAAACAGAGAGGAAAGAAGGTGGAAATAATAGCAATAAAGGTTAACTCGATACTTTCAAGTGAGGTAAGAAAATGACAAATAGTGGAAGGCAGGGTTGAAGATGGTGGAAGGACACTAGGAAGAGATTAGTCCAAGCTAGACAAGGTACAGATTCTAAGTGCTGGTTAAAGGAGATGGAAATTTGTATACATATATAATTATCTGCATATGTGCATATATACACATACAAACATACATACATACATATATATTTGTTTGGCTGCATGTGTGCATCTGTGTGTATGTATGTGTAGAAATGTTTAATGGAAGAAAATACAAACCAAAAATTATTACTAAAGTTGTGAAAGGATTAGATTTCCCAATTTAAAAAAAATATGGAGGACAAGATTTTTATTTTAGTTCAACATTTTGCTACATACAAAAAATAGTTTTTTATTTTTTTGTTTTTCTGTTTGAAACATAAGGACACAAATTGTATAAAATACAGTGAGCAGAAGAGAATCTATTGTTTTTAATGAAACACTTAAACAGTTCCAATCAGGATTTTAGATAAGCCGAAAATAAAAACTGATACTATCAAGAGACAAACAAGGAAATGACATTATGCTTCAGGATAAAGTAGATAATAAAAAAACACATTATTTACTGTATTTATGTATTTTCATTGGGGCAGCTAGGTGGCCCAGTGGATAGAGTGCCAGGCCTACAGTCAGGAAGACTCATCTTCCTGAATTCAAATCTGACCTCGACACTACCTGTGTGACCCTGGGCAAATCATTGTTTACTTCTATTTCATCATCTGTAAAACGAGCTGGAGAAATAAATGGCAAATCACTCCAGTATCTTTGCCAAGAAAACCCCAAATGGGTTCGTGAAGAGTCAGACACAATTGAAACAACTGAGCAACAATAACAAATGCATATACATATGGGTATATATGTGTGTGTGTGTGTGTATATATATATATATATACCTGTATATGTGTATATATATAATGTACCTATATCTATACATATGTACATATATATGTGTGTGTGTGCATGTGAATACATATATACATACATTTATACACACATGCACATATATATAACATTATATTTATATTATATATTCCTTTTCTTTCCTTTCCTCTACTTTTCCTTCCTTTCCTCTCTCTACATTGGGTATCATGCCTTTACCTGAGGGTGCTGTGCACGAAGGAAGATAAATTTTGAAGGCTGAAACCTACCTAGATATTTGGGGGTTTACTAGCTAGATTTCCTTCTTAAAGACCATACCTTAAACCAATTCATTCTTGCTCCCTTTGATTGCTCCCTACCCAAGCACCACTCAATAGTAACTGTTTGGGCCCTGATGGATCAGAATGAATGTATATAGTAATTGTTTTTCTTTTGACCAGAAATCCTTATGGTCTTCCCCTCCCAGTTTGAGATACACACACACACACACACACACACACACACACACACACACACACACATATATTGGATTAAAGGGCCATTTCTTGACTCCCTTCTTTTTTTTAATTAATTTATTTTGATTTGTCAGTAATGACTTTCATAAGCTTTTGAGTTTTAAATTTTTCCCCCTCTCTCCCCTCTTCCCTCCCCAAGACATCCTGCAACCTGATATAAGCTATTCATATACATTCTTATTAAACATATGTTCACATTAGTCATGTTGTAAGGAAGAATTAGAACCAATGGAAGGAACCATCAGAAAGAGGAAACAAAACACAACAGAAGAAAATAATAGCAAATAGCATGCTTCGATCTGCATTCAAACTCCATAATTCTTTCTTTTTCCATCATGGATAGCATTTTCCATCATGAGACCTTTGGAGATATCTTAGATTCTTGTATTGCTGAGAAGGACTAATGTTAGACATTACACAAAATGGCTGTTACTATGTACAACCTTCTCCTGGTTCTGCTCACTTCACTCAGCGTCAGTCCATACAAGTCTTTCCAGGTTTTTCTAAAGTTTGCTCACTCATCATTTCTTATAGCACAATATTATTCAATTACATTCATATACCACAACTTGTTCAGCCATTCCCCAATTAATGGGCATCCCCTCAATTTCCATTCTTTGCCACCACAAAAAGGGCTGCTATAAGTATTTTTGTACACTTGGGTCCTTTTCCCATTTGTATGATCTTTTTGGGATACAGCCCTAGGAATGCTATTGCTGAGTCAAAGGGTATAGCCCTTTGGGCTTAGTTCTAAATTGTTCTCCAAAATGGTTGGACCATTTCACAACTCCACCAATAATGCATTAGTGTTCCAATTTTCCCCCATCTTCTCCAACATTTATCATTGTCCTGTTTTGTCATGCTGGCCAATCTGATAGGTGTGATGTGGTACCTCAGACTTGTTTTGATTTGCATTTCTCTAATCAATAGTGATTTAGAGCATTTTTTAATATGACTAGGTGGCTTTAATTTTTTCATCTGAGAACTGCCTGTTCATACCCTTTGACCATTTATCAATTGGGGAATAATTTGTATTCTTTTAAGTTTGACTTAATTCTCTGTATATTTTAGAAATGAGGCCCTTATCAGAGAGACTGGTTGTAAAAATTCTTTCCTAATTTTCTACTTTCCTTCTAATCTTGGTTGCATTGGCTTTGTTTGTGCAAAAACTTTTCGATTTAATGTAATCAAAATTATACATTTTGCATTTTGTAATGTTCTCTATCTCCTATTTGGTCATGAATTCTGCTGTTCTTTATAAATCTGATAGGTAAACTATTCCTTGCTCTCCCAATTTGCTTATAGTAGCAGCCTTTATATCTAAATCATGAACCCATTTTGACTTTATTTTGGTATATGGTATGAGATTTTGTTCTATGTCTAGTGTCTGCTGTACTCTTTTCCAGTTTTCCCAGTAGTTTTGGTCAAATGGTGAGTTATTATCCCAGAAGCTGGGGTCTTTGGGTTTATCAAATAATAGACTATTATAGTCATCATCTACTGTGTCTTGCATGCCTAACCTATTCCACTGATCTGCCACTCTACTTCTTAGCCAGTACCAAATAGTTTTGATGATTGCTGCTTTATAATACAATTTAAGATCTGGTATGGCTAGACTACCTTCCCTAGCATTTCTTTTCATAGTTTCCTTGTTATTCTGGACCTTTTGTTATTCCAAATTAATCTTGTTATTTTTTTTTCTAGCTCTATTAAATATTTTTTGGTATTTTGATTGGTATGGCACCTTGACTCATTTCTTAAAGAGCCCTAGTCACTGAACGCGCATTGCCCCATTCAACGTGAGAACTTGCAAAGACCTTACCTTAAAAAGGGCAAGGTCTCCTACTGCCCATCCTAAGCCATCTTCTGTTGTCTTGATCTATGTCTTGCCACTGGACACAGATGGCTCCTGAGGTGAAAATGAGTCTGGTAACTTTGCACAGCCCTCCCTCACTTCAATACAATTTACTTGCATCATCTTCCTGTTGTCATGGTCCTCTTTGAGAACTAAGGACAAACCACACACATAGCTATAATATCAAAGTTCTTAAAAGAAAGCTAGGCTGATTTAAAAAAAAAGTCATTAAAAGCAGAACATAACAATAATATGAGGTTTTAGTACTGCCTTTTCAAAGTAGAATAAAGCTAATGGAAAGATATTTAAAAGGAAAGAAGGAGAAATGTAGACTTTATTGAAAAAAGAATAGATTTAACTAACTTGTTGCAACTTCTTAATGAGAATATTAAAGAATACAAGTATTTCTCAGCATCCTATAGTGCCTTTACCTAATTTACTTATGTGCTAGTATAAAAATAAATCACAAACAATAAAAAGGCACAAATAACAAACAACTTTTACACACCATAATAAAGTAAAATAAAATAATAAATTAAAAATATGAGAGCAAAAAATATAGACCCAAATCAAAACTGAGTAATAATATCCTGTATAATGTGTGTACATAAAAATAAATAATTATGTAAAAGTTATAAAGAAAACAAATTACCATAACTTAGGAATTTCAGCTGAAGTAGTCCTAAGGAGAAAATGTGTATCTCTAAGAATTTATCAAAATACAAAAAAAAAAAAAAGAGAACATCAAGGAACAAAAATTAAATTTAAAAGAAAAGAAAATAATCAATTTACATCAAATATAAAAGAAAAATATTGAACATTGCAGGAAAAATAGAAAAACTTGAAAAATGATTTATAGAAGTCATAAATATAAAGTTGTTTTAAAAAATTACAAAAAAATTTAAAAATCAGCCAACTTGAAAATTTGTTAAAATAAATTTTAAATTAACTAATTCAAATCAAGCAAAAGGGGAAATAATTTGTAAAAAATAAAGTGAATTTAAAACAGATGAAATAAAGAGAATTATCAAAAACTACAATAAACAAAATGCAAAAGAAGCAAACGTATACATACACACACACATAAAATACTGAAATCAGTAAAACAAGAAAGATAGTACTTGAAAACAGATATTATCTCTCTTAAGTCTTCTCACTAGGCTCAACATCTCATGTTCCTTCAACCATTCCAAGCCTTTCAGTAGAATTATAATTATGCATATAATTCAGAAAGGTTATGGCAGAAGTAGTTGTGTGAATAAGAGAAACACACATTAGAATTGTCTTAAAATATAAATTTCTGAAGCTTTTATGACCTGATGTAATCAATGTTGTTCTCAATAGCCTATCATTTTAGGCTTTATTTTTAGACATTCTTTTATGTTAGAAATAAGCACTTAGGAAGAATAAAAACAAGCTCTTTTCTTAGGGATGCATATAAGTTATACCTAGAATACAGTGACTTTAATCCTCTTTCAATCTCCCAGTCTTAAAAGTGTTATGAAATCAGTGGAAGGAAAATGACCATTCCATTCAAAGTCGGTTTAATTTACGTCTAAACTCAACACATCCAAATTAGAACTCATTATCCCCTCTCAAAAAAAAAAAAAAACTTCACCCCTCTACCTGTGTTGAGGACACTACCTTTTCTCCAGTCTCTCAGATTTGTCATCTTGATGTTATCCTAGATTCCTCACTTTTCTTATCCTACATATCCAATCAGTTGCCAAATCTTGTCATTTTTGCTTCCAAAACATCTCTCAAATCTAATCCCTTCTCATTGTTCACATAGTCCTTCATCATTTCTCACTAAATCTATTGCATTATCCTCCTAATAGGTTTCCCTATTTCAAGTCTTTTCCCACTATAGTCAACCCTCTGTCTACACTGTAGCTAAAATGATTTTCCTAAAGCAAGGGTCTGAACATTTCACACCCCTATGTCCTAATGGATCCCTTTTACCTCTAGAATAACATATAAAGTCATCTCCTTGACTTTTAAAGTCCTTCACTACCTGGCCCTGAACAGTCTTTGTAGACCCATTATTATACTTCCAGTACTCCTTGATCAAGCCAAATTGGCCTTATATCTCTTTCTCAAATGTGGATCTCTGTTTCTCATCTCCATACCCTTACAGAGGCTGGCTATGCCTGGAATGCTCTACCTCCTTCACTTTGCTCAAAGAATCCCTTAACTTCCTTAAAATGCTTCCAGAGCTTCACTGCCTTTCCTGATCCTCCTCAAATGCTAGTGAATTTTATATATTTTTATTATATATATGTTTTTTTTTATAAATAACTCTTGCATTCATCTCATATCTGTATTTGCACATGTTGTCTCTTTTGGTAGGAATCTGATAGAACATACTTGGAAAGACATTGTTTCATTTTTTTTTGTCTTGTATCTCTAGTACCTAGCACATAGTAGTAGATGCTTGATCAATATTTGTTGACTTGTTGAGAAGCAGAGTAGATATAGAGCCCATCTATAAGATAGGAAGAAATATGGTCAAGAGCTACCTAGGACTAGCTGTGTGACTCTTAGAAAAACAATAACTCTCTCAATACTTTGGGTAACTTTCTAAGACTTACGCTAAAGATGAGGTGCCAAGCTTCCCCAGTAGAGAATATTTGCATACTGAGGATAACCTGCACCCAGGATATCATAAGCCTAGTCCCCAAAAGGGAAGTTATTGCAACCAGTTTAACTAAACTAAGCAACAATCTAATTCTATCACATGTGAATGATGAACAAAAAAAGCACCCTTCTCTGCTTTCTGTTAAGAAACCATAAATTCTAGCTCAGGTTCTTAAAATCTAGCCACTGCTCAGATTCTTTAAGAGTCTAGCCAAGGGCTCAGATCTGTCACACTTGCATTAGTGCTTAGATTCCTGACGAGTCTGCCCAATATGATGGATATTCTAATAAACCTTGTCTTTGACTGAAAGAAGGCTTGGGTCAAATTCATTCGGGAAACCTCAACATTTTGGTGGCCCATACGAGGAAGCTGCCTAACCCCAAGTTCTTCTCCAGCCAAGACTGGAAGGTACGTAAGCCTACCCCCGCCACTTTCTTGCCCCACAATTGGGGTTTCTCTCCAAGCACCAAGGCTTGGAGGTGCTTTTCAGGCAGACAGTTATGAGGCTGTCTTACACTCAGCCTAGTTCTGGTCCACTGGGTTGGTTTGAGGCCATGGACCTGGGTACACCTTCCTCAGCATAGAGGACAAGGACATATGCCCTATCCAGAAATGCATGTCCAATTCTGTCAATTCTATCAGCACTAGGGAATTGGGAAAACTGCAAGTGCTTTTTGTTTCCCTGAGGCTTACATACTCCCTTCCCTTGACATCCTCTATACTCCTTCAAGGAGACTACAGGGAAAAGTTAGAACAGCTAAAATCATCTTGGAAGATTCTGGAAGTTTTGTGATTGATCATTAAGGAGTTTTGAAACACCTCCTTACAATCCCGGTCACTCCCACTTCCTTCCCCTGAATCAAGAGGGTATCTGTTAATCCTTCTCATAGAAGAGAGTTTCCCCCTCAATTCTCCCTCTAAATTCTCCTTCTACAGCATGGGCTGTGCTGGCAATGGCCTTGGACCCTGGGGCAATCTTTGCCTGGAAGTATCACCCATATTCGGCACATCCTGTCAAGGTAAAGAAGCTAACCTCTGAACTTGGGTAAGCATGCTCTTTTAAAGTTGTAGTTTTAACTGTTAATGATGAGATGTTGATTCTCTGTGTAAAGCAGTTTGTAAATGCATTTAACAAAATTGAAGTCACCTGATTGGTAATGGGTTTGTTTCAAGTTTCAAATTGGTGAACTTTTTGCATCAGTTATGTTACGCAACTTTTCATAATTTGTTTACCACTTAAACAATTGGCTATTGTTGGTTATTGTTTTAATGTTTAAACTTGCCAAAAAGCTTGTTTGAGTTTTGGCTTGCTGAGAATTTGCAAGTATATAAAAATAATCTCTAAGAATTAGCTTTTTATACCAAGACAAATTTAAATTCGAGATGTAAATCCTAGAAAAGTTTTTTCCTAATCTGTGATTAGTGAAACTTGCTGTTTGAGGTAAAAGCTCATGGAATTTTATTTTGAGTTGTCTGATGGATCATAATAACCCATCAATAATCAATAATCCAACATCTGAGAGAAATGCCACAAGCTTCTTAGAAAGAATGTGATACTGGTGGGAAATCAGCATAAGGAAAAGTTGAGAGGACAATTTTAGCCTCAGTCTAAGATGGGATCCTCCTGTCTCAGCTTCCCCATTATGTTCCTTTGAAAAGGAATGTTACCCACCTGGCTATTCCTGAGTCTGTTTATGAGGTGGATTCAATATTGCATGGTTGAAAAACTGAATTATCTGAATCCAAACAGAGCTAAGGATGTTTTATCCTGTCATATTTGGTCCCTAAATCTAGTCTATGCTTTATCCTTTTATAGCAAATTTCTATAATCAGAGCAAATGATCAGTAAAAGATCAATGCAAGTGTGTGAGAGCTTGCTGTTTTGACCTGAATGTGAAGTCATTCAAAACCCCCAAACAACTGAATAAATAAAATAAATCAGAAACATCTTCAGTTTGGTTTGGGCAGGAGAATTTGAGTGACAATTGAAGTGAAAGTCAGCCTCTGGCAAATTAATTTGTATAACTATTGAACCCAGGGGTGGAATACTTGCAAAAGGGTTACTTAAACTTTAGAAAAAGTAACAAGATCAGATAATCCTGCAGGTCAAATGTAAATTACTTTAATGGGGCTCTAATACTTTTGCTTCTCCCCATATCTGAGCCCTGCAGTCTTTTCTATCAGATTTGTGTCTTTCAGACTACAGGCCATTCACCTATGGTTGGTAGCAAACAGTGGGTACCAACCAATGTCCCCCATCGTCCCCTGGATGCAGCCTGTGCTCAGTTCCAGTCAACCTCTTTGGGACTTCCTTGAGGCAGGGACAGCTCTATGACACTTGCCAGAAGGAAGCAGTTTCAGAAGCCAAGACCTCCATCCCTTACCCCAAAAGAATTTGGGTCACATTTGTTTGAGGGGGGAATGATGGGGATAGGATCTGAACCCCTAAAAGTAAAAGACCATGTCTTTAGGATATGGACCACAAAAAGGAAAAACCCTGGACTTTCCCACCTGGCTAAATCTCCCAATTCTGTTCTGTTACCTCTCAATTGCCTCTGTCACTTCCCACCCTTAATCCTAGCTAGACTCCATACTTCCTTGGCCACTTGGTCCAGGTCCCAGGAGTTCTGTTCACACCAGCTTACTGGCCGCTCCCGTCCAGATCCTCCTTAGACCTCTCCTCCAGTCATCACAAACTACTTGGCCACTCCTAGATCCCTCCCATAGTCTTTCTGTATATAAGGTCTATCTTGTCTCCATTAAGGTGCTCAGATTCTTATAATCTAGCCAAATGCTGAGATTCTTAAAATGTAGCCACTGCTCAGATTCTTTCAGAGTCTAGCTAAGGGTTCAGATTCTTAAGATCTGGCATGCTTGCATTAGCGATACAAATGCTTGGATTCCTTAAGAGTCTGCCCAATATGACGGATGTTCTAATAAACCTTGTCTTTGGCTGGAAAAAAAAAGAAAGAAAGAAAGAAACCATAAATTCTAACAGCAAAATGTTACAGGTTATATGTATAGCAATGGCTATGTCTTTTATTTAACTTTTACCAGGTTAATTCCTTTAGTGAAGGTGATATCGGTAAAGGAAGAAGATAGTGAAGCAATTATTGTGTTAAAACAATAACTTCATTACAAAGTATTTTAAAATAAAAAATAAACTAATTCATCAATTCAGCTGAACTATTGAAACTAATTTTATTCCTACTTTTAAACTGTTAGCCTTTTCTCTCTTGACTTGATGGAAGAATTTGTCTGTATAGAAATAATCCAGGAGGGATGTAAATCTCATTTATTTAGTGACAAGAATAAGTTTTTACCACTGAAAGATTACCATTTTAGTCTGCCTCATGCATCAAGAAAATAATTACCCCTGCTGATAAATCTTTCCTCTGGAACCAAAGAAAAAGTAGAAATGACACAACTGTATTTTGACATTGCAGGATAAGATTGTGTCAATATGATATCACAACAACCAATTAAAAGTCAAAAAATACCAATCAGAGAGTTGTTGTGTCTACTTGATGTCAAACAACAGGTTTGGTTAAGACTGATTTAAGTTAAGCATTGAGTGGACAAAACCTAATGTTCACATATGGTTGCCAAATCATTATTTTTATTTTATTCATACATCTGGTCATTGCAGACAATTGACTTGTGCATGCACTCTTTTTTTTTCATTGAACTGACTAGCAATTTGTTTGAAACAATAATTAAATGTGTTGTTTTGGCATGAGGTATAACTACCTTGAACATAAGCCACTTCTGTTTTTCTACTCTACTAAAATCTTTTACTTAAAATTCTGGTACAGACAAATGGTATTAGACCCCAGCACAGGAGTGGGAAATTGTGCACAAGCTCAGCCTAATAACAGGAAGTGATACAAGTGCAAACAAAACCAAAAGCTTCTAAAATATTAGCTATGCATGTGAGTCTCATGTGCAAAAGTCCTAAGGCTCAACATGTAGAAATGTACATATGGCTTTGATACATTAGCATCACAAGCACCCCCACATGCTGTCAGAAGTACAATTCGTCCAGGTGACCAAAATAAGCATTTTATTCACATCATTATATATCACAAGCACTTTTCCATAGTCATAAAAATGAAGATATAGGAAGGAAAAATGCATGTGATAGACACTGACTGTAAAAACATTTTAAAAAAATCTCAATGGAGGTATTTTTAAATATATAAATTAGTAAGATTCATTGTGCAGAACCTCGAAGAAGGATTAAAGACCTCTATTTAGCTCAAACATTACTCCATTTCCCTTTGTGTGAAATGAAAAGGTTGGATTGAATGATTATTGGAAAGGTCTTTCTTCTGGGCATGGCATTCATAGAATCAAAGATGTAGAGCTAGGAATTACCTTAGAAGCCAAGGTGAAGATCCCTTCTCATTTTACAGATAAAACAACCAAGACTCAGAAACATGAAGTGACTGGCTTCAATCAGATAAGCAGCAAGCAGAAAGTGACAAAGCCAGGATTCCAATCTGGGTTCTCAGGGTCAGAAATGCTTGTAGAAGAAGAGACTTAGGAGACAGGGATTACAATGTTACTTTTTTAAGTATCTGAAGATCTACGCGGAAGAGAAGACCTTCTGTCTGTCTTTAAAAAGCAGAACCAAAAGCAGTGGGTGGAAATTGTAAAGAAGCCAATTTTGGCTCAATGTCCAGAAAAAGGGAAAAAAACACAAAACTTCTTAACTATTACAATTGTCCAAAAGTGGAATCAAAAGATGGTGGCTTTCCTCTCCTTGGAGTTCTGGAAACAGCTATGGGTCAAAGTAATGAAAGGAGCTGAGAGAAAGCTAAATTATAATAAAGGAAGAAAAGATAGATGGGAGAAAGAATGATTTTGAAGACTGGTACTGACTAATTTGGAGCTTGAATGCCAAGACCAAGGAATTTATATTGGTATATAAGCAGCTTAAGGACATGGTCAAAGAAAGCAGTGATGAAAACAATAAAAACCTATTTTGATCATAATTTGAAATGTCCTATGTGAGAATCCAGTGTATTTTTTTTTTCGAATATGCCTCCACTCTTGTGCACATCAACTGAATATCTGCTAAGTGGAATTCTTAAATTTATATATTATAAAGTTTGATATAGATAAATAGATAGATATTATAAATGAATCTGAATTAAGGGTATTATTTTAACCTATTCTGATCTTCAAGATTATTCTTTCTTTAGACTCTCATATCTTTCATCTCTTCACTTATGTATATTCAAGTTTTCAAACTATAGGAAAAGACTACATCTAGTTTATGTATTATATCACTTTTAAATTTGACCATCATCTTTTGAATGTTGTGTAGACACTGGGAAAGTTTATCTCGTAACTTCAACATTTAGTTCTGCTCTGCTAGGCTCAGTTACAAGGTTTACTGGTATCAATCTTGCATCTAATGATATAGACATTTCTCAATCTTGTTGGTGGCTTCCAGGAATAGCAAAGATCTGATGAGAAAATTAAATTAAAATATTAAATGAGAGCCTAATGCACTAAGTGGGGTGGGTGGGGCAGAACATAAACATACCTGTATAAAGCAATGAGCCTTTAAAAGAAGTCCCTTAACCTTTCACATAGCTGACATTTCCTTCTCATGATCTAAGGAGTCTCTAGCTTTCAGAAGCTTTACAGTAGCCTATTCTACTCTTCTTCAAAGCTGTAGGATACTTTTAGTCTAATTTATTCCCCCTTAGACTTCTGTAGAAAATTTTCAAAGGCTGAAGCTGTCTAGAGAAAAAGGTAGCAATTCGAAATTCAATGATATTCTGAAGTTTGGGAAAATTTGGGCTTTAGGGATCCAGAGGCAAAGTATAATTAGTTAGGTTTCTCTAAAGAGAGGCTCATAAAAGAGGGCGTGAACAGTGAACCCTTTATCTCTAAGTCTTACAAAGTATTCCTATGTGAAATATTACACTTAAAAGAATAGGGAATATTTCGTTTTCATTTGATATAACATGGCTTTACGTGAAACCTTTTTTTTTTTAATGTACCACTTTCATTTTATCATCTTTATGTGTTCAAGGTGGATGTTGTTTGGCACGGTATTTTTATTTTTGCTTTACTTGGCCTTCAAATCTAATGTCATAAATCAGTCAAAATGCTAGCAAAATTGAGGCTAAAATTCAAAATTATGCGAGAAAATGCAAGACTCAATTTAATAATAGTACAAAAATCCCTTGCTTAGTGGTATACTTATTTTATCTACATAAACAAAATGAAACGCAAAGTTGAGAAGTTTTATGGTAAACTTAATTAATATAAACTTCCAAACATAATAACTCAGGTCCAATCACCTCCTTTTCATTCAACAGCATGACTCTTGCCTAAGTATTTTAGAAACTAAATCAGCTCCACACTTCAAAATGCCCCACCTCATCATTGGCTTAGAATGCAAATTGGCATGTCAAGGAAATATATACTAGTTACCATATTTAAAAAAAAATTCTTAGCAGTCCTCAAGAATAAAGTCATCTTATTTCATAGCACAAAACCTGTTTGAACTTTGTAGTGAATATGTTGTTTGCAGGCAAGCTGGTGATTTACCTACTTAGAGAAATACTCAAGGAGTTCAGAATCCATTCAATAGAGAAACAAAAGTTAGTTTGCTTAGAAAAAATAAAGTACTATAGAAGTGTAAATGAGAGCACAAGTTTATGAGTAAGAGACAGGCTGGAGTCCTAATGTCCAGGCTAAGAAGTTCCTTGAAGGAATTTTAATTATGCAGCAATGAAAAAAAAAATCTGTCTTTATTTGGAAGGTTTTGTCACCCTGAAACATGTTTTCTAAGCAACAAATCCAGAAGTTCAATCAATCAAATGTTTCTGTTTTGCAAATCTAAAGACTTCATTTGTGTTTGGGAAGCCAGGGATTTTGCAAAATGCGTAAGGGTCATACTGCTGGCAAGCTTTCCAAGTTCTCTGCAAACCAAGACCTTTTTTTTTTCCTTTCAAGTCTCCCCAGGAGTAGGGCAGTTAGACACCTGCCAGTTGCCTGTAGTGGCACCATCCCACTGTGATGTTAATGAGATGAAGGAGAGCACTGTAGTGAGCCACAGTAATTACAGGGTGAAGAGACTATTTTCCTCCCCAGGCCTCCTTTTTAAACAGTCCATTCTGTAAGGCAGGATCTTTTGTAATACTAATTACAAATGTTAATTAAACATTTCCTTGGAATTTTGCCTTCTATTAACAGGTCAGAAAAACATGGGATAGACTTGACAACAGATAGCAGACACCAGTCATGTAGGAAATTAGAACAAGCCCACTCCCTCAAATTGACTGGCACTTGGCACTTGGAACTCTTGTCCTTGCTTTGGCACGGAAAGGATGCCACAATCTTTGCAGTGGGCAGGTGAGATAACTTACAGTGTTTACCCAAAGTGATCAGTAAGCAAATGAAAAGGTGGGGGTCAGAGTGCGAGGGGAAGAGGATCAATTGGATAAGGCTCCAAATTTAACTTTTTTTTCTGAAGTATTCTAAATGCTTCATAATTTAGGCAAGAAAAATCTCTAAGAATAAATGATCAGTGTGGATAGACTTAATCATAGGCATTCTGTGCAATTCATTGGTCCTTGCTCTTTTTTATGAGCACTGAAACAGAAAGCAACCCATACATGAGTTTTTCATCCTATGTGATTTTGCTTGTTCTCTCCTAATTCCTTCATGGAGGATCCATGAGACAAACAGGAGTCTTCCCCTATGCCTATTAATATTTCTTGGAAACCAAGGTAATAATTAAACTGTTGCTGTTATTCTTCACTCTCATGACATGACTGACCACCTTTTTTGGTCCAGTCACATATACCCTTGATATTTGTCAGGCAACTTCTTCTACGCAAAAATCATCATTGGCAATATTCTGTAGACTACCTACCCTCTCTATGCATCTTTCTGTCACCTTTTAGATCAACTGAAATTTTTATTTTTGAGACATTGTGATGCTCCATGTAACATCACTGGGGAAACTGGGTTATTTTAAAACTAAGCCTTATCAGTTTGGTATCATTAAAAGCACCTTGCAACCTCCCAAACAGAATTTAACCTGCTTGTCTCCTCCTTTTCCATGTCACATGTAATTAGTGCTGGTCCAAGATATCAGACAATCAGTCAGTCAATAAACGTTTATTAAGTGCTTACTATATGCCAGGTTCTGTGCTGTGTACTAGAAATACAAATGCAAGGAGAAAAACAGACTCTCCCATGAGGAATTTGTATGCTAATCAGGGGAGACAACTCATTAAAGGAAGCTGAAAAGGGGGTGAAAATGTAAGAGGGAGGTAGATTAAGATACTTGGCACTGGATTCTCACATAGGACATTTCAAATTATTACCAAATAGGTTTTTCTTATTTTTTTTTGTGAGGCAATCGGGGTTAAGTGACTTGCCCAAGGTCACACAGCTAGTAAGTGTCAAGTGTCTGAGGCTGTATTTGAACTCAGGTCCTCCTGACTTCAGGACAGGTGCTCTATCCACTCTACCACCTAGCTGCCCCAGGATTTTATTATTTTTGTCACTACTTTCTTTGACCATGTCCTTAAACTGCTTATATACAAATATAAATTCCTCAGTCTTGGCATTCAAGCTCCTGGCATGGACATCACCCATACCATTTTACCTATCTAAAAGTCCTGTGGGGTCTATATTAACTGATTGGCATAGGGGTCTACATTAACTGATTGGAGTATTTTAATGCATTTCATCTGGATCATGTTTATTTTGTGTGTATTGGGCTAATCTTTCGTGAGCGTCTGTGGATCCTGCCAAGGTGTAGCCTGTAGTATTTATGGGTTCAAAGATTAAAGCAGTATCATCCAGCCATGGAAACATCTGGAGAAACTGGAATCTATAGTGAAATCCTTCTATTTAGACTTTGTGTAGAATATTTTCTAGGCCACAGATGAGCACATTGGATCATAGATTTAGGGATAAAAGGGACCTTAAAAGCAATCTAGCCCAAAGCCTTCATTTTACAGATGAAGATGTCATTGGTGAGCACATATCTCCTTGTATTATGCCTCATTCAATATTAATAGAGCATTTATGAAAAAAAAATTTCTATGGTTTTATCTGTTATAGATCTGTAATGATGTTAACATGTAAATGGGAAGCACTCTGTTTGAGAGCATGTGACAATATTTTGCTCTATTTGATAAACTGCTGTTTTGTAATAAATAAACGATGATCATCATGGGAACTTATATTTTCTAAATGTCACAATCAATTGTCTGACATTTTACAACCTGGCTTCCAACCTCATTATTCAACTGAAACTTCTCTCTCTGAAATTACCAATGATCTCTCAATTGCCAAATCTAATGTCCTTTTCTCAGTTCTTATCTTTTTTTTTTTTTACATCTCTGAAGCATGTTGAATACACTCTCCTCAGTCTACTAGAATACAGCTTCTTTGAGAGTAGAAATTATTGCTTTCATTATATTCCTGTGCCTGGCATATATCAAGTACTTAGTAAATGCTTGTTGGTTGAATGATACTCTCTCATGTCTAGGTTGTTATGACACTGCTTTCTTTTTGACCACCAGCTATCAAATCATGTGGATTCTACAGTCACAATACCTCCATCATCTAGTCCTTTCTTTCTATTCACATAGCAACTATCCTAGTCCAGGTCTTCTATACCTGTAGTCTGGACTTTTGCAGTAGCCTATTCACAATCAGTGTTCCTGCCTCAGGTCTTCCTTACTCCAATTTGTTTCTCCATGTTGCTCCCAAAGAGATATTAGATCTGACTACATTACTTCCTTACTCAATAAACTTAATAATTAAATAAATTTAAGAGATAACATATATAAGGAATTATTGGTCAGAGAGGGTCACTTCTAGAAAGTTACAGGGCTCCAGAGTGTAGACATAAAGGAGTAGACTGAGATACTGGATCTAAGAATAATGGCAGAGTTGATTGGATCATAATTCTAGAATTTGAGATTGAGGTTAGAGTAGGTAGGAAATACCTTTCCTTTGTAAACCAATGTTTATTGGTTTGTAACCTTTGTAATCCAATGCAGTGAAATGTAGAATGTGTTCAGGGAAGACCAGTACCTCTGCTGTGAAGGCTGCCTAGCCCTTTTCAGGGCTGCTTTCTACCTTTGGTATCCACCTGCTCCACCTAACTCTCACCTGTCACTCCAAGAAGCTGTAGCATGCACAACAGCCACACCCTGGTAAACCATTTTGGCCCATAGGGTAAACTAGGTCAAGGGTAATCAAGGGGTCTCAAATTCATTGGTGAGTTAGAGGGGTGTCTACCCCAAGCATGTAAAGACTTCTCCTGGTAGAATGGACTGATGAGAAAAATTTGTTCCAACAGCCATGAAGGCAGCTGAAGAAGTGCTGTGGAGCACTTGGATCTTGGTTAGATATTAAAGACACCAAGGTCATCCACTGCATCTTGAGCCATCACCATTTGTCTTGATTCTGTCCTGCTACTGGACTGTGATGACTCTGGAGGAGAGAGTGAGGCTGACGACTTCATGCAACTCTGCCTCACTTAAATCCAATTTACCCATGAATCAAATGACATCACCTGTACCATTTCACCTATTTAAAAGGCCTGTGGCAACAGGCAAGTGAGGAAGCAGCAGTTGCAGATACACTGGGAGCTGTAGTCACAATCCTGCACCCGGGCAGCCTAGGACATAGGGCCATTTCTCACTGGAAGAAGTAGTGGGATTTGGCAGCCCCCTGGGTGACTAAGCAGCCTTTTAAGGATTGCACTACTCACCTCCTGGTGTGAGGAAGAGTCTAGAAAAGGTGCCCTAAAAATTTTCTGCTTACCCAATGCTGACCTGATTACCCGAGGCAGGCAGGGAATACCATCTGTGGTCAAAACATGAAAAAAAAATGTACAAAAATGTCTGCAAAGACAATTCTACTCACCATTGGCACATGGAATGTGCACACACTTATAGACTACACAAAATTCAGTAGACCTGAAAAAGGAACAGCTCTTATTGCAAGAGAACTCAGCAGATATCACATCCAAATAGCAGCCCTTACTAAAACAAAGCTGACAAATGAAGGTCAGCTTACTGAAGCTGGAGCTGGATATGCATTTTTCTGGAGTAACTGCAGTGAAGGGGAGCATCATGAAGCTGATATAAGTTTTGCAATCAAAACTAATCTAGTCAACAAAAGGAGTGAACAATAGGCTAGTGACAATGCAATTGGCACTTGCAGAAAAATGTCATGCCATCATCATCAGTGCCTATGCTCCCACCATGACGAACCCTGATGAGGTTAAAGAAAAATTTTATGAAGACCTGGAGACCCTTATCATCAATGTGCAAAAAGAGGACAAGCTTATAATTCTGGGTAACCTTAATGCTAGAGTAGGCTCAGATTACCAGACTTGGCAAGTAATTCTAGGGAGGAATGGAGTTGGAAACAGCAACAGCAATGGTCACTTACTACTAAAGACTTCTGCATCTCATGACCTCATCACCAACAGTGTCTTCCATTTACCTAAATGCAATAAAACTTGATGGATGCACCCTCACAGCAAATACTGGCATTTAATAGACCATGTGATTTTAAGGAGAAGAGACAGACAGGATATGAGAGTGACAAAGGCAATGTGTGGCACAGAGTGTTGGACTGATCATAGGCTTATTCTCTAGAAACTAAATATTAGCATTCAACAAAAGCAGTATCCCCAAGGCAAAATGAATACCAGAAGAATTAATATCAACAGATTAGAGTTCTTCTGAGTGGGAACAGTTTGTTGCTAACTTGGAGGGAAAGTTGAGCCAACACACAGTTGGCAACAGTGGAGCAGAAAAGGAGTGTCTAGCTTTCAGAGATTTGGTGTATAGCAATGCATTTGCTCATCTAGGTCAGAACACTTACAAACATCAAGACTGATTTGATGAAAATTATAGGGAATTTCAGAAGCTGTTAAATGAAAAATGAGAACTCCACAGTTACCAGAAGGATAGTTCATCCATCTCTAAGAAGGCAGCATTTAATTCCATCAAAAGTAAAGTACAAGCAAAGCTTAGAGAGGCAGGATTCTTAACTCAGTAAGAAGGCAGATGAAATTCAGTTTTATGCTGATAATAACAACCCAAAGCACTTTTATGATGGCCTGAAGGCTATTTATGGGACAAAGACCTATGGTGTATCTCAACTACTCAATGCTGATGGAGCCATATTGATTAGTGATAAGGACATGATCCTAGAATGATGGGCTGAACACTTCCATAGTGTTCTCAACAGACCATCACCAATCAATGCTAAATCCATTGACCATTTATCTGGAGTTGAAGTCAATCCCTCCCTAGCTGAAGTTCCAACTGAAGAAGAGGTTTTGAATACCTTTAGGCTCGTTTCATGTGGCAAAGTACCTGGTGCTGATTCTATTCCAGCTTAGATTTACAAGGTAAGGAGTCCATTGCTCATACAAAAGATGACTGAATTTTTCCAGGTTATATGGCAAGAGGAGGTTATCCCTCAGGAGTTCAAGGATGCCTCCATTGTCCATTCCTAGAAAGGTAAAGGAAATAAATTGTCCTATGACAATCATAGGAGGGTCCCTCTCTCAGTCATTGCTAACAAGATTGTTGCCAGAGTCCTCCTTAATAGGCTGATCCTTCACGGGGAAGATGGTCATCTACCTGAGATTCAATGTGCCCTCAGAAAGGGCCAAGGAACGATTGATATGATGTTTGCTGCCCAGCAAATCCAGGAGAAATGCCAAGAGCAGAACAGAGGTCTGTATACAACATTTGTAGATCTGACCAAGGCCTTTGATACTGTCAGTCATGAGGGCTAATGGAAAATTATGTCAAAATTTAGTTTCCCGGGGAAGTTCATCAACATTGTATGTCAATTTCATGATAGCATGCTTGCCCCTGTTCTGGATAATGGACAATGCTCTCATGCTTTCCCAGTCATCAATGGAGTGAAACAAGGCTGTGTGCTTGCTCCCATGTTTTTTGGCATGATGTTTTCAACCATGTTGTCAAATGCTTTCAATGAGGATGAACATGGCATCAAGGGCAGCTACCGTACTGATGTTAAATTCTTCAACTTGAAAAGACTATAAGCCCAAAACCAAAGTGGAGGGAGTGTTGGTGTATGATTTTCTGTTTGCAGATGATTTTGTATTCAATAAATCCTCTGAAGCTGAGATGCAACAAAGTATGGATCGATTGTCTGCTGCTTGTGCTAATTTTGGTCTAACAATTGACATCAAGAAAACACAGGTGCTCCATCAGCTGCCACCACACCACCCATACATGGAACCATTGGTTACAGCAAATGGAGAAGTTTTGAATGCTGTGGATAAGTTCACTTACCTTGCCAGTGTACTTTCCAAGGATGTACACATTGATAATGAGTTGATGCATGCATTGCCGGAACTAGTTTAGCATTTAGAAGGCTCCGAAGGAAAGTATGGCAGAGAAGAGGTATTAGATTGACTACCAAACTGAAGGTCTACAGAGAAGTTGTGCTGATGACTACCAAACTGAAGGTCTACAGAGCAGTTGTGCTGACCTTATTGTTGTATGCCTGTAAAACCTGGGCAGTATATTAGCACCATGCCAGGAAACTGAATCACTTCCATTTGAATTGTCTTAGGAAGATTCTGAAGATCACTTAGTAGGATAAAATACCAGACACTGAGGTCCTTTCTCAAGCTAAACTGCCAAGCATTCAAACTCTGCTTCAGAAAGCACAACTCTGAAAGGGCTGGACACATTGTTTGAATGCAAAACATAAGCTTACCAAAAAGACTATTTTATGGAGAACTCACACAGGGCAAGTATTCACATGGTGGTCAGAAGACGTGATACAAGGCCACTCTCAAGGTCTCTCTTAAGAATTTTGGAATTGATTGTGTGACATGGGAGACACTGGTGTAGGACTGCCCAGCATGGCATGCCCACATCAGAAAAGGTGCTATGCTCTATGAGCAAAGCAGAATTGAGGTAGCTCAAGAGAAACGCAAGATACACAAACTTAGAGAATCCACCCCAAAGGTTCACAAGAACTATTTGTGCCTGACCTGTGGTAGAACATTCTGAGCTTTTATTGGTCTGATCAGCCACAGTCCCACACACTAAAACTTGACTCTGGCATAGTGACGCCATTTTGGTCCTCTTCAAAAACAAAGGACAACAACACAAAAAACAAAAAAATCCAATGCATAAAGCTATGGAAAAAACATCCTAAGGGTAGGGAGAGAAGGGAAGTATAATGTGTGGAGTGTTCCTGATATAATAGCAGGCAATAATCAGGATATCAGGTCTGTTCATCAAGAGCAACAAGGCTATTGAAGATAAGTTTAGATAATCAGGAGAATATGCAATGTATACTTCTTTATTTGTCATTTAAAGGCCTTTACAATGTGGTCCCAATGAGAACTGAAAAGAGGACACAGACTTTTGTTATAAGGATCATAGATTTGTGATGGAAAGGTCAAACAAGCAAGCCATTAGAGATCAACCAACTTGCTACTAAGAGTCACACAGGTACCTGACTTTAGACTTCAAATACAATGCTGTCTCCACTGTAATATGCGGCCTTTCAAAAGTCATGGTGATCTTGGAGAGAGATATTTCAAATGGGTATTTAGTAACGCACATGGCAGAAGGTTGTACAGTGTGTGGATAAGTACAGAAGGAATGACAAGTGTGGAAAACACTCTTTTTAGAAGTTTGGCTGAGTAGAAGAGAAAGATAAAGGGCACTAGCTCAATGGAGTAGCAAGGAAAATAATAAAAATGACATTAACAATAATAACTTACATTTATATAGTACTTTAAGGTTTGCAAAGTATTTTAAAATGTTATTTCATTTTATCATCACAACTCAATGAGATAGGTTTTATTATTATTCCCATTTTACAGATAAGAAATCTAAGGCTGAAAGAAGTTAAGTGATTCGCCCATAGTCTGCCATCCTTTTCAATACTGAAATTCAGATATTGTGTTATTCGATAAACTGGGAGACTGATATTTCATCCTGAAGTGGAGGGGCCTTATTATGCCACTGGAGTACAAGCTCTGTCAGGTCCAACTAAGCAGAAAAGGTTTTGAGTAAAAGACCATGCTCATCAATAGACTGCAGGCTCATTACTTATATGACCTTGGGCAAGTCATTTAACCTCCCTACACCTCAGTTTCTAAGTTTCTCAGTTTCTAAGCATGGAAAATGAGTGTCATGAGAGTCATTTTACATGCTTAGAAACTGAGGGGGTTGGAATAGATTACCTCAGATGTCTCTTACAGCTCTAGAAGTAGGTTCCTAAATCTATCTTCCTGAGATCAGACATTTACAGAGGTATATCAACAGAAAGGGAATCATTAAGTATGAGCGGTTTTTTTAAACATTAATTTGTTTTGCCGCAGCAATTCATGAAGACCTTCCATTAAATTGTGGAATTTTTACAGTCTGAGTCAGTAGAAAAAGTATCCTCTAAAATCAAATCAAGGATGTTTTTGAAGTGTCATGGAAGAAAAGCTTAATCATATGTATAAGCAGAGCAAAGTGTTTGAGAAGACAGGGAGAAATTCTAGATGAAAGTGGGGATAAGGATGATTGATTGAGAAAGGAATGGTATTATAAGTATAGGTAGAAGGGTTAGTTTTAGGACCTCTTTTTCCTCCTCCTTTTCTAAGACTGGAAGAAAACTGAGGAGAAAGAGTGAAAGACTAGAGAGGTTTTAAGTTGTAAAGCAGGGGGATAAGTCTAATTAGTCAGTGAGTAAACAAGCATTTGTTCAACATGTAGGTTCCATATACTATGCTAATTTCTGGAAATACCAAGTAAAGCAAGAACAGTCCATGCCTCCAAGGATTATATAGTCTAATGGGGGAGAAAACAGATAAACATCATCTTTACAATGAGATTCACACATTGATGACCCTGTATGATATAATTTGAAAGACACAAAAGATATTCCTTATACACACACACATACACACACACACACACACACATACAAACACACACTCAAAATATGTCTTTTACTAGCCTGCCACAGTGCCAGAAATTAATCACTCCTTAAGATCCCGTTTGAATGCAAATATGTGCTGGGAGGACAAACTAGTTAACAAGACAACTTCAATTTCCTGAACAAGTGTCAAGAAAATGTGATATCATATCTAAAAGGAAATTTCTAGAATAATAATCACATATCTAAAAGGAAATTTCTGGAATAGAATTAAAAAGGAATGCCACCAGAGATTTAGAGAAGGGAGGAACTGGCAGGGAGAGGAGGCTGGACATTGAAGGAACAGAATGGCCACTCTGAGACCCAGTGATGCTTCTGAAAGATGACAAAGACAATCTTTGACTGATTATTTTTGCCTCAGATGAGGCCTGGATCTAGCACATATATTCAGATCTTCAGAATCCTTCTATTTGTAATTATACCATGTCTTTGAAACTAGAATGGAAGAAATAGGTAGAATATTGAACAGAGTATTAACCACATCCTACCAAATGCAATCTTTCTGCATCTGTAAAGTTGCTGTACCATTAAAAGTGATGTTTTGGTGTATGTGTTATAAACGTAACTTCAAATAGTTTGTGCTCTAGAGCAGTGGTGTTTTAATGGCATATATGTGAATACATTTTTTTGCTATTTCAACATAATAAGCACTGCCGCGATGTGTATTTAAACAAGTAGTGAAGACACACAGGCTGAGAAAGTGCTCACTGAGCATACAGAGCAAATGCCTTTTCATATGGGTATTTAGTGTGCATGCTTACTGAGCATGCATGGTTTATCTTGTCAACGGCCTGTGTCAATGGCCCGTGGTTAATGCTCCCTCTATAGCCAGAAGCATGATAAACTGTGAAAGCTTTGCACTAAAGTTAAAAGCACTGCAAGCCTGCAAGATACTGGCATTTCAAGATAGACCTTCACCTTTCTCTCAGCATAACTCAGCTATGGATTTCTAGCAATTAAATAAAATAGCTACCCAATTTCATGGGATCTTTTCAATAAATAGTTTCTTCAGAGCCCATCATTTCTAAATTTCACAAGAATTTCCATCACATCCCAAGCAAAAGTCCTAGACCATTGAGATGAGATCATTGGAGAAAGCAAGAGTAGCCTTGCTCCTAACAATGCTTCCTGTGTTTTCAGACTTCCCAGGTTTTGAGTACACTAAATAAGTGTTTTTGGCTATAAGAATCATGGAAGGTCACAAAGGTCTCCACATGGATGAAGGTACCTCAAAGCAAGCTGTGAAGAAAGGAACAAAGGTCTAGTGTGGATGGCAGAGAAAGAACCATTTTTTCCCTCTTTCTTCACAAAATATAGTGTGTGGGGGGGGTTGATAGGATAAGAAAAAAGATTTTACAGGGGGGGGGGCATGGAGAAAGCAAATTCCCAGCATATCCTGAAGAGAATATGTCTCTGTGGGGCATGAAGAAAAAAGAAAACCTCATAGGGAAAAAGTGAGTCTTTGCTCTTTCTTAGAAATACTCATGGGAAGAAACGTGGTTACCCTATTTAGTTTGACTTTCCTTACTCTCTCTAGAGTTCATATGATCAAAGAGCTTGATGGGACATTGAAGAGTCTAGTCAAACCCACTCATTTTACATGTTAGAAAACTGTGCCTAATACCATTCAGGTAGTAAGCGATAGAGGTGGGAAGGAAACCCAGGTTAATAAGAAAGTTAGAAACAAAAAATATTTTCTTTAAGAATAATTCTTGGTCAATTTTGAGTGAAATGGACTATATCCAGATGTAATAAACAGATCCTGTCTTTCTAGTGGTCTTCAAGTAAAGTCTATAGGGGACCAGTTGCTATGGGTGTGGCAAGATTCTTGTTCAGCCATTGGTAGAAGTAGGCACCTCCTAAGAGCCTTTCTGATTCTGAGATTCTGTGATTTGTACTATTCTTCAGTTTGTGGCATGTAAAGCCTATTGTGTCCTTTTTATATTAGTAGGGTTAGAAGGTCCCCAACCTATATTTCTCTGACTACTATGCTCTTTTCCAACACTGATTGTGCCTTCTAAAATGGGACATGAATTATGATGAGTTGTCTTTTATGTGAATTATATATTATATATATATATATATACATTTGCATAGTGTGGAGGAAATATGAATAATTAGAGAGAAAGGACAAGTTAATATATAAGTATAAAATATGCTCATTAATGAAAAAGTCTATCATATGTGAACAGTAATATTAGATAGGACAGTGAAACTAATATATACCTACATATAATTAGGAAGACCATTTCTTTCATCTTTCTCCATTCCCTTTGGTGCTAAAACATACAAGAAACATTCTTTGAAGTCAGTGAATGCTGCACACCAGATCTGTAGCACTTACAATCATAGAATTACAGTCTTAATGTTGGAAGAGACCTCTGAGGTGTTCTAGTCCAACACCTACCTAAGAGACATGAGTCTCTTCTGCAACATCCCTGACAAGTTGTCATTCTGATTTTATTTGAACACATGCAGTGACTGTGAGTTTGGAGCTAACAACTTGAAACAAATTAAGTATTGTGTATAATGTGTAAAAATGTGTTGGAATTTTAGCAATTGAATGAATTAGATTTTCTTTAATTCAAAAAATATTAAGCACCTACTACATGCAGAATATTACAATAGGTGCTGAGTAAGATACGTACATAAATAAGACATGATCCCTGCCCTCATAGGGGCTAGCTAAAGGATATACACATACCCAAATACATAAATATCTCTCACATGAAAACACAAATAATTACTATTAAAAAAGTAAATGTGGGAAAGCTGGAAAAGACAATAAAAGAGGAATGTGGGATTTCAGCTACTTGGTCTTGGATTTCAAATTTTATTTTCTTGTAAACCTTTTCTGGGGCACAAGTAGAAATAAAATAACATTTATTGAAAAAAAATTCTTCAGTTATAAATGGATTAAACATCCTGCAGCAGAAGCATCCATAGCAAAAAAAGAGAGAAAGAGAAAGAGAGAGGGGAGTACAAAATCACATTCAAAAGCCTCAGATTGGAACTTCAGTGGAAAAGACTATTTTTAAAAACATAAATACATTATACATATTTTCACGTGCATACACAGAGGCCTTTCCAACAGAGTGATACATGTTCTGGTAGTTACAAATTACTTAACTTTCAGTCTGTAACACAGTACACATTTGACTACCTTTGCCTTCTTCCTGGAACCCCAAAAGGTCTACATAGTTAAGGGGTCTGACTAATGCACTAAGATCAGAGGATTTTGCCAAGTCTATTTTCGGTTGACTAGTTTGACCCTTTTCCCGCCCTTCCTCATAGGAGGATGTGTCTGATTTCCTTCCTGCCTCCTCTACTGACTCAATCCTGAAAAGAAATAGGAGAGTTGTGAATGACTGGGAGGAAAAGTGGCAACGATGACCTGCTTGTGAGCTTAGTGTTATACTACAGCTTATGACTCTAATATGCCAAAATCAGTCTCCATCTTTCTTTTCCTAAAAGCTTCATCCTAATTTTCTCATTACTGTTAATGGAACAGGCTTACTAGTCTCCAGGCTTTAAAAATCTAGGCGTCATTTTGACCTTTTCTTTCTCCATTGCTCCTCACATTCAGTAAGCTACCTAGGTGAATAGACTTCTCCTTTATTTCCACTTCCACTCTATAAGCCTCTATCATCCTACTCTGAGATTATTGCAATAGTCTTCTAATTAGTCTCCCTGCCAAGATAGAACTTATTCCTTCTCAAATGTTCTTTACAGTTACCAAATCGGTCCACCTCAATGACTTACAATACTACTGAAGAATCTACAGAGATTTCTTATGATCTATTTCAACAAATCTAAATTATTTTCTTTGGAGGAATGGCATTCAGACCCAATCAACCATTAGTTCCCCTTGTTCCTTTCCAATCTCAGCTGTTGATATCATCTAACATCTCCATTGCTTTCATTCAATATACCTCTTGACACTCCCCAACTCACATCTGGATAATTGCAATCTTTAAGCCTTTGGCATTTCTGAGATATAGTACTAACCCCAGAAGTAAAATTAGAAGTTAGCAAGAAAGTGAAAATAAAGGGTATAAAGGCTTAGAATCAGGACACTTGAATTTCAGTTCCAGTTCTCATACTTACTAGCTGTATGACCGGGAAATTCAAATTTGCTTCCTCATTTTTTAACAGGAGAGTGATATATTTGCACTATCCACTTTACAGGGATGTTGAAACATGAGCTATGGGTTTTAAGAAGACAAAGCTTGTGTTCTCTGTCCTACCACCATTATACTTTTGTATATGATGCATTTAATAGGTATATAATGTTAATAGGGATGTATGGGTGTTCAAGGAGGACTAGCACCTCTGGCATGAGGGCTTACTGAGCCCTTTTCAGGGCTATTCATCCACTTTTGGTGTCCATCTGTCCCCCAATTCTGACCTGTGGCTCCAAGAAGCTGTAGCATGCACAGAGGCCACACCTTGGTAAACCATCTTGACAGATGGGTTAAACCAGATTAAGGCTAACCAACAGGCCTCAAACATGTCAGCAAGTTGGGGTAGGGTCTACTCCAACAATGTGAAGACTTTTCCCTACAGAATCGACTGAGGACAATTTATTCCAATAGTCATGAAGGCAGCCAAAGCCAGCACTGTGGAGTGCTTAAAGCTTGGTCAGACATCAAAGATGCCAAGGTCATCCACTGCATTCTAGGCCATCACCAGTCATCTTGATTTTTGTCCTGCCACTGGACTTTGAGGAGGCTGATAACTTTCTGCAACTCTGTCTCAATTAAATCCAATTCACACACAAGTAAAGATATCACCCGTGATGTCATTGGTCTTCTTCAAAAATGGAATATAAACAACAGCAACATATGCATGTCATAACTCTTTCCATTATCTTAGGATATCTTTGTGAGATCATGATGTTCCAAAATTTTTACTATATCAACTTCTTGACAGATCAATGAAATTAATACTTCAATGGACCTGTGATCTTAACAATGTGGCTACTCCCTCCCCAATGTAGATCTCACCTCCTCTGTATTATGTCATTAAAACTCCTATATATACCCTTCCACAAATCTTCCCCAGGGATTTTGATCGACATGTCAACAGGTTCCTCAAGATTTCTTGACATTGACCAGGTAATCAAGCATAAATCCTACCTTCTTTTCTGGTTGTGTATCTCTCTGATGACATCTTTGAAACCACTTCCACACAATTCATGGTTGGCAATATGTAAGAGCCTACATATTCTCACCACAAGCTTCTCTACTGCCTGGGTAGAGATACTCAATTTTAGTTCTTCAGAGACCATGGTATCCAATGATTTATGACATAAAAAAATCACTGTAGGAATTAGATTGTTTAAAAGATGGGCTTTTATATGAGGAAGAAATTTGAGATCATTAAAAGTGTTTCATAAATTCCCAAAGGCAATCCACCTCATTTCTCCTGTACAAATCTAGACCCAGTTTTGGGTCCATTTTCCATGTCTGTACATAATATATGTACCAATGGACTAGACTTATGCTTTTGAACCCCTTATAAATCCTAGTCTAGACATTAGTCATTTCCCTGAGTGAATAGGTAGGCCAAATATTTTTGTGGGATTATGTATTTCATTTTAGAAGTTCTGAAGTATTTAGAGGCTTGAGGCAATCAGCAAAATGTCATCAATGAATAGGAGCTTCTGAAATAGGAACTTCTTTTTGCACTTCCGTATGGAATTTATCTTCCATTTCAAGCCTGCACTGGATTTCTTCCATGACAGTGCAAATACTTTTGAAAATATATATCTTCCAATTTGATGTCTCATTTGAGAATGATAATCATAAGATTATTGAACAAAGCTAACTATATTGTTATATGTCTTAATGAATCTTATATGATTTTACATGTGATTGGAAATCACCTTATAGAAGGAAAGCCTTTAAATAACGTTTTGCTCTCTGGATTTAAATGTCTTTTATGCAAACACAGTGATAGTTTACATCTTTGAATCAAGCATGTCACCAGGAAGATGTTGTCGACTATAAAATGCTATTCCCCAATCCTACAAAAAGTCTACCAGATCTCTTCTTGCATCCAAAATACATATGTAGATGTTAATTTGTTCAGTCTGTAAGTATGATTTTACATGGAGCTCCTGGGGATGAAAATCCCCCTAATGATGCAACTCAGCACTCATTCTCCAATTTAGAAAATTGTCTAGAGAACTAAGATTTTAAGTGATTTGCCCAGGGCCACAGAAACAATATGTATTAGAGTCAGGATTTTAATAAAGGGTAGCTCTCTATCCACTACTCCAAGATGTTTCTCACTTATGTAGATTATTCTCATAAAAATTAGTGGAATAGAGAGAATAGAGGTATGAATTGATAGCTAGTAACATATTATTAGTCACTTTTTGGTAACAATAACATACATGGTGTTTTTTTTGCTTTTGTTTTTTTGGGGGTTTTTTGGTCTTTGTTCAAAGCTTTTGGTATCTTGCCCACTTTCATATAGAAGACTAGACCCCACTTGTCCTCAAAACTGTGTTGCCTCCAACATGGTCCCTTTTGTTCATACTTGGTCTTCCCATCTTTATTTTCTTTAGTACTATTTCTACTTCCCACACATTACATTAAGAATTGAGATTTTTGATTCCAAGTGTTGAGGCTCCACAATCTTTCATGAAGAAAAGAGTATGCTATAAAAAATTTACACATCCTTTCATTTTTTATCTCTATTTTGTTAACTCCTTGTTGTCTTAAGAATAAAGTTGAGTCTCTGACCAATGTTTTTGTAAAAAAAAAATCTCTATTCATGTCCTGATTGTTTTTAACAAGGCAATGTTGCTCATAATCTCCCACCATCCTCCTCCATTATATTTTACACATCAATTTATATTCTAAACTGGCATTTACTTTTGCAGCCATATATTTTTACTGAGAGAACATTGATGATTTTTTAAAAGGGTATTGTGTAGAAACAAATAGCTCAGAATTATTGAAACTGAAATCTGGCCCAAACTCCTTTTCCCACTCAAATTTGAAACCAACTCATTGTCCATCTTCAGTGACTTATAAGATACATGCACTGTTGGATTAACTTGCTGAATTGCCCATCCAAATGCATACCATAATCTGGATTACACAAATACGTATATGTATGTGTTGTCTTCTTCAATAGACTGTTAGCTTCTTTTTTTTTCAGCTTCCATAATACTTTGTTTGGGTGCAGATAGCATTTTCCATCACAAGGTCTCTGGAGATGTCTTAGATCCTTGTATTGTCAGGAAGGGTTAAGTTTATCAATATTAGTCATCACACAACGTGGCTGTTATTGTGTACAACATTCTGTTCTCCTGGTTCTGCTCACCTCACTCAGCATCAGACCGTACTAGTCTTTCCAGGTTTTTCTGAAGTCAGCCTGTTCATCATTTCTTATAGCACAATAGTATTCCATCACATTCATATACCACAACTTGCTCAGCCATTCCCCAATTGATGGGCATCCTCTCAATTTCCAATTCTTTGCCACCACAAAAAGAGCTGCTGTGAATATTATTGTACATGTAGTTCTTTTTCCCATTTGTGTGATCTCGTTGGGATATAGCCCTAGAAGTGCTATTGCTGGGTCAAAGGATATGCCCATTTTTATAGAACTTTGGGCATTGTTCCAAATTGCTCTCCAAAATGCTTGGATCATTTCACAACTCCACCAACAACACATTAGTGTTCCAATTTTCCCACATCTTCTCCAACATTTAACATTTTCCTGTTTTGTCATGTTGGCCATTCTGATAGGTGTGATGTGGTACCTCAGAGTTGTTTTGATTTGCATTTCTCTAATCAATAGTGATTTAGAGCATTTTTTCATATGACTATACATGCCTTTAATTTCTTCATCTGAGAACTGTTTGTTCATATCCTTTGACCACTTATAAATTGGGGAATGGCTTGTATTCTTATAAATTTGACTTAATTCTCTATATATTTTAGAAATGAGGCCCTTATCAGAGGGACTGGTTGTAAAAATTCTTTCCCAATTTTCTACCTTCCTTCTAATCCTAGTTGCATTGCCTTTGCTTGTGCAAAAACTTTTCAATTTAATGTAATCAAAATCATCTATTTTGCTTCTCATAATGTTCTCTATCTCCTGTTTGGTCATGAATTCTTCTCTTCTCCATAGATCTGACAGGTAAACTATTCCTTGCTCTCTCAGTTTGCTTATAGTATCCGCCTTTATATCTAAATCATGTACCCATTTTGACTTTATTTTGGTATATGGTGTGAGATTTTGGTCTATGCCTAGTTTCTGCCATACTCTTTTCCAGTTTTCCCAGCAGTTTTTTTTCAAAGACTGGGTTCTTATCCCAGAAGCTGGGGTCTTTGGGTTTATCAAATAATAGATTACTATAGTCATTGACTACTGTGTCTTGCATACTTAACCTATTCCACTGATCCACCACTCTATTTCTTAGCCAGTACCAAGCAGTTTTGATGATTGCTAGTTTATAATACAATTTAAGATCTGGAATGGCTAGGCCACCTTCCCCTGCATTTCTTTTCATTAGTTCTCTTGATATTCTGGACCTTTGGTTCTTCCAAATGAATCTTGTTATTATTTTTTCTAACTCTATAAAATAATTTTTTGGTAGTTTGATTGGTATGGCACTGAATAAGTAAATTAGCTTAGGTAGAATTGTCACTTTTATTATATTAGCTCGGCCTACCCATGAGCAACTGATATTTTTCCAATTATTTAGATCTGATTTTATTTGCATGAAAAGTGTTTTGTAATTGTGTTCATAGAGTTCCTGGGTTTGTTTCGGGAGGTAGACTCCTAAATATTTTATAATGTCTGCAGTAAGTTTAAATGGAATTTCCCTTTCTATCTCTTGCTGTTGGGTTTTGTTGGTAATATATAGAAATACTGATGATTTATGTGGGTTTATTTTATAGCCTGCAACTTTGCTAAAGTTGTTTATTATTTCAAGTAGTTTTTTACTTGATTCTCTAGGATTCTGTAAGTATAACATCATGTCATCTGCAAAGAGTGATAGCTTTTTTTCTTCTTTGCCTATTCTAATGCCTTCAATGTCTTTTTCTTCTCTTATTGTTAAAGCTAACGTTTCCAGTATGATGTTGAATAACAGTGGTGATAATGGACATCCTTGTTTCACCCCCAATCTTATTGGAAATGGTTCTAGCTTGTCCCCATTGCATATTATGCTTGCTGAAGGTTTTAGATAGAAGGTATTTATTATTTTAAGGAAGACTCCATTTATACCTATGCTCTCTAGTGTTTTTAATAGGAATGGGTGTTGTATTTTGTCAGAAGCTTTTTCTGCATCTATTGAGATGATCATGTGGTTTCTGTTAGTTTTGGTGTTGATATGATGGATTATGCTGATAGTTTTCCTTATATTGAACCAACCCTGCATTCCTGGTATAAATCCTACCTGGTCATAGTGTATTATTTGTGTGATAAGTTGCTGTAATCTATTTACTAATATTTTGTTTAAAATTTTTGTATCTATATTCATTAGAGAAATTGGTCTATAATTTTCTTTCTCTGTTTTGACTCTTCCTGGTTTAGGTATCACCACCATATTTGTATCATAAAAAGAATTTGGTAAGATTCCTTCTTTACCTATTTTAACAAATAGTTTATATAGTATTGGAATTAATTGTTCTTTAAATGTTTGATAGAATTTGCATGTAAATCCATCTGGCCCTGGAGATTTCTTCCTAGGGAGTGCATCAATGACTTGTTCAATTTCTTTTTCTGAGATGGGGTTATTTAAGTATTTTACTTCCTCTTCTGTTAATCTGGGCAATTTATATTTTTGTAAATATATATCCATTTCACTAAGATTGTCAGATTTGTTGGCATATAGTTGGGCAAAATAATTCCTAACTGTTGTTTTAATTTCCTCTTCTTTGGTTGTAGTTTCACCCTTTTCATTCTTGATACTAGTAATTTGGTTTTCTTCTTTCTTTTATTTAATCAAATTAACCAGAGGTTTATCTATTTTATTGGTTTTTTCATAAAACCAGATCTTAGTTTTATTTATTAGTTCGATAGTTTTCTTAATTTCAATTTTATTAATTTTTCCTTTGGTTTTCAATATTTCTAATTTGGTGTTTAACTGAGGATTTTTAATTTGTTCTTTTTCTAGTTTTTTTAGTTGTATGCACAATTCATTGATCTCTTCTTTTTCTATTTGATTTATGTAAGCATTTAGAGATATAAAACTTCCCCTAAGAACAGCTTTTGCTGCATCCCATAAGTTTTGGTATGTTGTCTCATTATTGTCATTCTCTTGAATGAAATTGTTGGTTGTTTCTATGATTTGTTCTTTGACTCAATCATTTTTTAGGTTTAGACTATTCAGTTTCCAATTATTTTTTAGTCTATCTTTCCATGGCCCTTTGTTACATATAATTTTTATTGCATCATGATCTGAAAAGGATGTATTTAATATTTCTGACTTTCTGCTTTGGATTGTCAGGTTTTTATGCCCTAGTACATGGTCAATTTTTGTGTATGTGCCATGTACTGTCAAGAAAAAAGTATATTCCTTTCTATCTCCATTCAGTTTTCTCCACAGGTCTATCATACCTAACTTTTCTAATGTTCTATTCACCTCCTTAACTTCTTTCTTGTTCATTTTGTGCTTAGATTTATGTAGTTCAGAGAGGGGGAGATTGAGGTCCCCTGCTGGTATAGTTTTGCTCTCTATTTCTTCCTGTAACTCCCTGAACTTCTCCTCTAAGAATCTGGATACTATACCATTTGGTGCATATGTGTTTAGTAATGATATTACTTCATTGTCTATGGTGCCTTTTAGCAGGATGCAGTTTCCTTCCTTATCTCTTTTGATAAGATCTATTATTGCTTTTCCTTTGTCTGAGATCAGGATTGCTACCCCTGCTTTTTTTACTTCAGTTGAGGCATAATATATTTTGCTCCAGCCTTTTACCTTTACCCTGTATGTGTCACTCTTTTTCAAATGTGTTTCCTGTAAACAACATATTGTAGGATTATGGTTTTTAATCTAATCTGCTATACACTTCCGTTTTATGGGAGAGTTCATCCCATTTACATTTATAGTTATGATTACTCTGTGTCTTTTTCTCCATCCTTTTTTCCCCCCTGTTTATGCTTTTCTTTCTCCTTTCTCCTTTCCCCCCCTCACTAGTGTTTTGCTTTTGGCCAGCGCCTCCTATGGTCCCACCTCCCTTCTATTATCCCTTTCCCTTTTCTTCCCTTTTACTCTTATTGCTTCTTCCCTCCCTTCTATCCCCCCTCCCTTTTCTTTCCCCTTTACCTTCCTACCACCTATAGTACAAGTTAGATTTCTATACCTAACTGATTATGTTATTCCCGTCTTGAGCCAAATCTGATGAGAGTAAGGTTCAAACAATGCTCATCCCCCTCCCTTTTTTACCTCTACTCTAAAAGGTTTTTGTGTCTTTTCCTGTAATGTAATTTACCCTTGTCTGCCTCCTCCTTTCTCAATACATTTTCTTAGCTCAGACTAATCCATTTACTTTGATCCATTTAACCCACTTGATTAAATTTTTTTTTATCGTTACATCAAAGTCAACTTATATCCACCCCCTTTATGTGTACTCCTTTAACATGGTATAATAACAATACAGTTCTCAAGAGTTGCAAGTGTCATCTTCCTTTGCTGGGATGTAAACATTTTGTCCTTATTAACAAGGTATTGTATCTTTCTGTCCCATTTATCTTTTTATGTCTCTCCTGAATCTTGTACTTGAAGATCAAATTTTTTGTTGAGCTCTGGTCTTTTTATCAGGAACATTTGGAAGTCCTCTATTTAGTTGAATATCCATCTCCTTCCCTGAAAAATCGCTCTCATTTTCGCTGGGTAGTTAATCCTTGGCTGCATTCCAAGCTCCTTTGCCTTACGGAATATCATGTTCTATGCCCTACGGTCTTTTAATGTAGTGGCTGCAAGGTCCTGTGTAATCCTGACTGTGGTTCCATGATATTTAAATTGTTTCTTTCTGTCTGCTTGCATGAATTTCTCTTTTATCTGGTAATTTAGGAATTTAGCTATTATATTCCTTCAATTTGGGATCTCTTTCAGGCAGGGAGTGTTGGATTCTTTCTATAGTTATTTTACCTTCAGGTTCTAGGACTTCAGGGCAGTTTTCCTTTATGATTTCCTGAAGGATATTGTCCAGGCTCTTTTTTTTCATCATGGCTTACAGGTAGGCCTATAATTTTTAAATTGTCTCTCCTGGATCGATTTTCCAGGTCAGCTGTTTTACCCATGAGGTATTTTACATTTTCATCTATTTTTTTCATTTTTTTTGTTTCTGTTTGACTGATTCTTGCTCTCTCATAGAGTCATTAGTTTCCATTTGTTCAATTCTAATTTTTAACGTATTGTTTTTTTCTGTTAGATTTTGTGCTTTCTTCTCCAATTGGTCAATTGTATTTTTAAGGGATTTATTTTCTTCATTGTACTTTTTTTCCAATTAGCCAATTGTGTGTTTTAGGGACTTGTTTTCTTCAGTGTACTTTTTTTCCAATTGGCCAATTGTACTTTTAAAGGACTCCTCTACTTCTCTCATTTGACTTTTAAAATCCTCCTTGAGTTCTTCTAAGAAGGCTTTTTGGGCTTCAGATCAGTTCATATTCCCTTTTGACGTTGCAGATGTGGGTTTGATGACAGTGTTGTCCTCTTCCGAATTTCTGTCTTGATCTTCACTCTTCTCATAATAGGAATCTATAGTATGTTTCTTTTTACTCATGGTGTTTCTTTATTCCCTGGCCTTTAAAGAGATTAAGCTCTCCTGCTGGGGAACAGAGGGCACTGACCCAAGCTTCTAGTGTTGGGAGCCTAGGTCTTGCTTACTGGCTTTGGGAGCTAGGGCCTCTTATGTGAGCAATTGGAGGCTGTAGGGTTCTGTCAGCTTATCTGGTGTTGGGCTGGAATCAGCAAGGCTGGGACTTTCAGGTAAATCTAGGTTGCCTGCTTTTCCTTTCCTTTAGCTTTGTTTAGCTCCTTTTAGATAAGTGCTGCCAGGTGTTTATCTGCCTGGAGACCCTTGCAGTGCTGCCTCCCTTATTTCTGTTAAGGTACTGGGAGGCTTCTTTGCTGTAGAATGCTGAGGCACCTGGTGGTTTTCTGAGCTGGTTTCCACCAGTTACCCTACCCTCACTGAGGCACTTGGAGGTACAGCTGTTGGCGTTTGCCTGCTTGGGCTTTGGGATCTCCTCCTGGTTGGCAGTTGGAGGCTGTGGGGTTCTGACAGCTTACCTGGTGTTGGGCTGGAATCAACAAGGCTGGAATTTTTTGGCACCCCTAGGTTACTTTCTTCAGCTCCTTTCAGACAAATGCTGCTGGGTGCTTATCTGCCTGGGGCCCCTTGTAGTGCTGCTTCCCTTATTTTTACTTAGGCATTGGGAGACCCGTTTGCTGTAGAATGCCAAGGCACCAGAATCTTCTGGTGTGCTAAAGTGGGTCTTTCCACTAGCTGTCTGGGCTACTCCTGTTTCATACTGCTCCCCTTCCCCCAGGGTAAGAGGGGCCTTTCCCATTAATCCTTCTAGCTACCTGGGCTACTGCACTGATGCACCCCGTCTTTCTTCTGGTTCAGCTGTTCCAGGGTTTTTTCTGAGGTGATATTTTCTGGGTTTTCAGAGGTTGATAGGGGAAGGTGAGAGTGACTACCTTTTTATTCCGCCATCTTGGCTCCCAGAAGTGGAAGTTCCTGACTGTTAGCTTCTTGAAGGCAGGCTCCATTTCATTTCTGTCTTTATATAAGGCTGAAAAGTGATCTTGTTTGGAAATGTTAAAATTATCTGTCCTTTGAGTACATGATATTCATCTATTTAGGGGTTATTTTATCTGTCACCCATATCATTCCGTTAGAGAACAAGGAACTTCCACTGAAGGCCATCATTTCCTTTCGTTGTGGGAACTTATAGTTATGTACATTGGTCCAGCCAGCTGTTTTAATCCTTGAATGAAGTAGAAATAGATTCAGAGTTGTGGGTCATTGTTTTTAATAAGAAAGAAACGACAAGGCCTCAGAATTTTTAAGGTGATGAGCTAGTTAGGTTAAGACCAACCTGAAAGCATAACTTGATTGGTTTTTCTTATATCATTGATAGATAATAAACATTAATAATCATTTTCTATTATACCAGTAGATCAAGTCAATTCTAATCTGAAATAAAATGAAATCAGAGACATAAGGATATTACAGACCTGCCTTACCCTCTTAAAGGTGTCATTACTCTCTGTGGTTATTGAGTAGAATGTGATCTTTTGAGTTTTTTAGTTCAATTGTTAAAGTACCTGAGATGAACTTGCTAAATGGCCTCATAAGAAGCACTTTGTACTCTGGGAAATTTGTACCTGTCTAAAGTTGCAAACATAAAATTTATGATATCAGAACAAATAAGAGCTGCAAGCTGCAAACAGCAAGTGATAGTATCTTCATTCTGTCAATGGAAAAGGAAGGGGATGCAGTACAGAATAAAGGTAAATGCTTTTCATGGTGAGTGGGAAAAATGGGCCAATCTTCCAATCTCAGGCTGTGAAATTAAAGCTAGAAAAAATCCACTCTGTCAAAACACAGTGCTGGGTCGTGCTTATGGCTTGACTCCATTACGTGGGGAGTATTACAGCACCTAGCACATTATGGGTGCTCAATAAATATTAAAGAACAATATTAACCCAGCTGTACACATGGCAAGGCACTGCAGGCTTTAAATCTCCAGGATAATGGAATGTGTCTGTATAAATGTGCAGCACAGCAATGTGGATAGAGGAGAGGTGTCAGCCCTGGAGATAAAAAGAGGGCAGACCAGCTAAATCTTCTGCGGAAGAGATTGAGAGACAGGGCAGCCCAAAGATGCCCACGATTACCAGATTCAATACTGTATGCCTAACTACAGATCAATTTCCTGACCTTCCATGACTAAAATCAACTAAGGAAAACAAGCTTGCTAAATCCAAAGTAAAGGTCTGTGCTTTTCAAGTATGACACACCACGTCAAGTTACCAAGAAGTAAACAATTCCTCCCTGGTAACTATTTCCTTTTACATCTAGCCCACATATAGTCATGCACACACATATTCTGACTGGAGTAATACTGTCAAAAAGTGTAAAAAAAAAATCAGCCAAATAAGCTTTTTAAAACACTTTATTCCAAATTCCACTAAAGTTGGAAAGAAGTTTGGTACAAGTATGACAGCAGACTAAAGAACTGAGGAAGAAGTACTGACAAACCTCTCAGTTTGACTTCCCTGCTTGTTGTATCACTTCAATCTCTTTGGGCCTCAGTTTCCACATATGTAAAATGAAAACATTGAACAAGATATTTATCCCTTCCATTTCTAAAATTCTTTGATTCAGTGATTTATCTAGATATTATATTTAAGTTCATATTTTCTGATCAAAAAAATAACTTCATAGAATCGATAAGTTACATACAATGTGGCAGGCACTTATTAGACATTGGACGCACAAAGTCAAAAATGGAATAGATCTTGCCCTCAAAGACTTTACATTCTATTAGGATCATAAATTTAGAACCTGAAGGACCGCAGAAGCTTCCTTATATAACCTCCTCATTTTACAAATGATGTTATGAGACTTGCCCAAGGTCATGTACATGATATTAGAAGTTTTGAACCTGTGTATGTGGTATTAGAGTTTTGAACTCTAAGGCTAGTGTAAAGTCTCTTTCCTGAATATCTCAATGTACTGCTCAAACTAATATCCAGTCGGTTACTTTATTTCAGTAATTTACCCAATCATTAATTAACTTTGTTTTTATGCCATTTTCCTGGAAATGTTATGAGGCAAAGAGATAATGAAATTCACTCTCAGAATACAGAGCATGAGTTTCAACATTTTGAACTTTTACTGCAGTCTTTAAATCAGCCAGGAAAGTAAACACTAACCCATGTGTGTAAAATGTGGGTCACCAGATGACAGAAACTTAAAAAAAGCAAGAATTTGACATAGATTTTACATTTCATCTGTTTTTCCGATTTTCTTGGGAATATATTGATTTTGGATGAACCCTCTAAGTATCTATTGGGATAAATGTCTGTGATCTCAGTCTGAGAACTACTGGAAGGAAGGAGAGAGGGTTATGTTAGTAAATGTAGGAATAGTCAATACTAACTTTTCAGGCTTTAATAATTTTTGAAAATTCTTTGCAAGTCTAACAGTGTTCAACTCCAGAGAAATCAGGACAGTTTATCAGAAATAATGAACTCTTGCTCACAGTGCAGAAATACTCAGGGTTTGGAGAAGTCATTGACTTCAGGTTCAGACTTATTTATATGCATGAACCCCCTGTGAAATTTATCCACAGGAACGTTTTAAATATCAACATGATAATAGGGCCATAATCATGAAAATTAGATTCCCTGAGATGCTGCAAGTTTCTGAAGAGCCTTCTGAATCATCAGGGAAAGAGTCCATCCCATTCAATATTGTCTTAAACATGTATTTTATTGCATTCAGAATCTCCAAGTAAGCGGTCAATTTATGACATATAGTAGAGGCTCCCTATCAGTAGATAAGAATGAACTAGTAGATTAAACTAATTGACCATGTCATGGGTCCCTCTTCAATTCAAAGGGAATTCTACTTAGTATTTCATTCAAGATCTTTCCCTCATCTACCATGAACATTATTATCATCATTATCATTATAATCATCATCATTACCACTAGTAATAATAATAAACAATTATTTAGTGCTTTATGGTTTACAAAGTACTTTACATAGGTTAACCCCTTCAATCCTCACAGCTCTATGAGATAGATGCTATTATTAGTCCTATTTTACAGATAAGAACTGAGGCAAACAGAGTTAAATGACTTGCCCAGGGTCACACTGCTACTAAGTGTGGGACCTCACTTGTCTTTATGACTCCAAGTTGCACATTCTGTCCACTGAGCCACCGAGCTCAACAGCACTCACTCCTTTCTCTCTGTTATAATCACCATCCTACCTATCCTTTCTCCCAGCTCCAAATGACTCCCCATTTAATTGCTCAGAGAAAAGTTCAACCAGAAAACATACACGCTACCTTCCTGGGGCAAAAGGCTTTCACTGAGTTTTGTCCTCCTTGATTCTCCCAGTTCTGTTTTGTTTTCAATCTATTGTCTGCTACATTAAGCTTATATCCAAATACCTCCAATCTCTTTCCTGGGAAATATGCCACTGAAAGAAAAAAAAAAGAATCACTATATAATCTCCTAGCAAAGAAAAGAATATAATAACTCCCTGTGTTTCACAATACTACTTGGCAATCTTTGCCAAATGTGGCCCCACTAAAACATGGCAGGTTCAACAGAGAAAGGAATGCAAAGCTTTCTTGCAATGGGAGGTAAGGTGCCTCTAGGTTGACAAGAAGAAAAGAAGTAAAAGTGATTCCAGTCTAAGTCCATTTCATTGTAGTCTCTCCCTTGACCAATTTAACTCAGCTGGAGATAATGATTGTCTATTTGCAGTTGGGCTGATACATTTCATTGTCATGCTCCTTTTTCCTTTAAAGAAGCTAGGTTGACTGCTTTAAAGAACTGTGTTTAAACTCAACGGAGCAATCCAGCCTTATTTTTATCATTGTCAAATGTTTTCTCAACACTGAAGATTGCTGAGTCACAGCAAACAACAAGCTTTCAGGGATTATATCCAATTGAAGAAACATTAAATGTATATTCCATGCGTAGTATTTTGTGAGGCACTAGGTGATAATCAAAACTTTAGGTAAGCCACAATCCATATCCTCAAGTAGTATACAGTATAATACAGGGTTTCTTAACCTGGGCATCAATTTCATATATATATATATATATATATATATATATACACATATACATACACATATATATATGTATATATATAAAAGGAACTTTATTTCAATATAATTGGTTTCCTTCATAGTGCTATATGTTTTATTTTATGCATTTCAAAGAATTATTCTCAGAGGGGGTCACCAAACTGCCGAAAGGGTCCATAAAACAGATAAGATTAGGTTCCCCTGTTCAACTTCAACCTCCAATCCCTACCATGACCCCCACAAAAAAAAGAAAACCCACAATCAACACATAGATCCTGAACACACTCATGAGCAAGAATTAAAGGATAAGAGAAGCCTCCTCAGTCCTCACTAAATATATAAAAGATCTTAGAATTTTGAACTAGAAGTCCAGTCCTCTCATTGTATGGATGAAGATGCTGAAATTTAGAATGGTTGTGACTTCCAAATTCATGTAGAGAGGGAAAAGGCGTCGGCTGCATAGCAGAGCAGAGCAGATATCAGCCTGTGTCCTCTGACTCCAAACCACCCCTGTGCTTACCACTGTACTATACTCTTTTCCATTTCCTTTTTCATCCTTCTTGTCACTCAGAAACTTCCCCATTCTTCTATCTTCTCTATGGTTTGCAAACAGACAACCACTGAGTCATGACCATCAGATCTTCCCACCATTCTTCTTGTCATTCAGTTTGATAAGCTGAGGGAGATGTTTGGCTCACTGTGTCCCTCACCTCACACAACAATCATTTACCAACTCATGTTGATACTCTTGCATCTGTCACCTTTTATTACCATCTATCTTCCAGTTTCACCCTTTCTTGGCCTCCTAAATGGCATCCCTGTCTCAGATTTCTCAACGTTTCTAATCCTTTCTTCACATTGCTGTCTATAACATACCTACTAATCATTCACACAAATCAAGTTATCCATAAGCACTTATTAAGTAACTACTATATTGCCTCCCTCCCCAACTTTTTTCATTTAAATAACCCTCAAGTAATGCTGGTGAGCATGGCTGACTAAGTTCTCAGTCATCTACTGAGCCAGGGATTAACTAGGCATGTTCTTACAATTACTGTCCCTCCCTTCCTCCCTCTTTTTTTTTCTTTGTGTGTGTGTGGTCAGGACTTGCTTAGTGGCCTCTTTCTTTCAGAGGTAAAGGGGTGTCCCCTTCAAATCCAGTCCTTGCTATAAGGGCACAGGGAAGACATGGTGGCCACCTCACTACATGATTTCCCTAATCCTCCCAGACATTCCTTCTTCCCTTACTCCTCTTGGGCTCATTTGTACGAGGAGTATCTGATCCCAAGGCCCATTTATATTCTCCACCAAATAAACTCTCTCTCTCTTACTACTTGGATCTTGGAACCCTCGGCCAGAAAATTTGCTCTGGTAGCATTAACTTGGATTGTATAGGGATCAACACTAAAACTTTAAATCTATTTCCCTTCCAGGTGTTTGTCTTTCTTCAGTTCCCAGTCTTAATGCTGGCATTCAAGTACATAAACAGAGGTGGCACAGTTGTAAGGAGTTACTCCAGAAAGCAGGCAGGATTTGGTGTCAAAAGGCCTAAGTTTAAATCCTGGCTTTTCTGTTTACTATCTTGCGACTTTGGGCAAGTCACTTAAGCTTTCTAAGACTCAGTTTCCTCATCAGTAAAATGAGGGGTAGATAAGAGAGTTCCCAAGGTCCCTTCCAACACTAATTCCTTGATCCTAAGAGAAGCCATCTTAAATTAAGATACACATGCTGAGAAAATTTTAAATAGTAACAGTTTACAGAAACAGTAGCTTTAAAAGCTATCATAATGACCCGTTCCTACATTTTGGGTGTTGGCTTGCTTATTATGGGATTCTGTCTTAGACTTTCAGTGTTTTCCTCTGTCACTGAGAAACAGTGATGTCTGACAGCCCTCAGCTCATCCCCACAAAGTCAAGAGCTCAGTGAATAACTTCCAGCTAGCCTGCCAGGTCACAGGCTTTGGTTTTTCTCTCTTGTTTCTTCCTCTCTCTCTCTCTCTCTCTCTCTCTCTCTCTCTCTCTCTCACTTTGCTTTTTTTTTTCTATACCCATCAGCAATCTTTAACTCAGGCTCAAACAAACAAAAACTCTGGGTAGCTTGCCTTCAGGTTAAGTCCGAAATTCCTGGGAATCCAGAGAACCCTGGAAAGGGGGGTAGTTTACCCACAAGAAACTCTGCTCCCCTCTTTTCCCTTTGCTCTGTATCCAAGCCTTTTTTAAGGAAATTCAAAAATGTAGGCAACATTTCTTTTGTATTCATCCTATATTTGTTTATCTACTAACACATTGTGACAACATCCCCTTTTTGTCCTTTCATTCCTAAGCAGAATTTTATTTTCTTGAAGTAAGGAACCATTTCACCTGTATATTTGCACTCAGTGCCTAACAGTTGTGTGGCACCTGCTAGGGATTTAATAAGTGTTTGTTTTTGTCTAGAATTCTGTGATTGACTAGTACACTATCTATGGGCAACATAGGATTGGGAAAGGGGAAAGGCAGGAGACAGGAATAGCACTTAGGAAGCCAAGAACGGATGAGACTTGAAGAAAAGTTGATTGTAACCAGAGTTAAAGGTAGCAAGAAAATCAACAGGCCTTGTTAATGATTTGGTGGGGGAGGGAGAAGAAGATGAGAAGTCAAACTTCTCTCTATGTTTTTCAAACTGAGATACAGAGAATATAGTGAGAGGAGAGGACCATTTTATTTATTTTTAAGTCAACAAGCATTTATTTTAATTTTTTTTTAATTTTCAATTTTTATTTATTCATACTTTTTATTTTTATTTTTTTATTTTTATTTTTTTTTTTTGTTTTCAACATTTACTCCCACATGATTTTGAGTTCCAAATTTTCACCCCATCTCACCTCTCCCCCCACCCTAAGATAACATGCATTCTGAATACCCCTTCCCCTAGTCTGCCTTCCCTTCTATCTCTCCCCCCCTTCTCTTATCCCCTTCCCCTTCAACTGTCCCGTAGGGCAGGCTGGATTTCTGTACCCCATTTCCTGTATTTCTTATTTCCCAGTTGCATGTGAAAACATTTTTTTTAAACATGTGTTTTTAAAACTTTGGGTTCCAAATTTTCTCTCTTCCTCCCTCCCCACCCACCCTCATTGATAAGGCAAGCAACTAAATATAGGTTATATATGTGCAGTTATGCAAAGCACTTCCATAGTAGACATGCTGTGAAAAACTAACTCTATTTCCCTTAATCCTATCCCACCCCTCCATTTATTCTATTCTTTCTTTTGACCCTGACCCTCCTCAGAAGTACTTGCTTTTGATTACCCCCTTTCCCAATCTGCCCTTCTCTCTATCATCCCCCTATTCTCTTGACCCCTTCCCTCCCCTATTTTCCTGTAGGGTAAGACAGATTTCCATACACAATTGAGTGTGTATGTTATTCCCTCCTTAAATCAAATTCTATGAGAATAAGATTCACTCATTCCCTCTCACCTTCCCCCATTTCCCCTCCACTGTAAGAGCCTTTTCTTTTCTGTTTTTTTTTTTGTGAGATAATTTACCCTGTTCTACTCTCCCTTTCTCCTTCTCCTAATATAATCCTCTCTCACGCCTTAATTTTATTCTCCAGATATGACCCCCTCATTTTCTACTCACTGTATGCCCTCTATCTATCTATCTATCTATCTATCTACATCTATATCTACATATACGTACATATAATTTTTTTCCCCTCCAGCTGCCCTAATACTGACAAAGGTCTCATGAGTTACAAATATCATCTTTCCATGCAGGAATGTAAATAATAAGTCTCTTATGATTTTCTCTTTCCTGTTTACCTCTTCATGTTCCACTTGAGTCTTATATTTGAAAATCAAATTTTCTATTCAGCTCTGGTCTTTTCATCAAGAATGTTTGAAAGTCCTCTATTTCACTGAATAGCCATTTTTTCCCCTGCAGGATTATACTCAGTTTTACTGGGTAGGTAATTCTTGTTTGTAATCCTATCTCCTTTGCGCTCTGGAATATTATATTCCATGCCCTGTGGTCCTTAATGTAGAAGCAGCTAAATCTTGTGTTATCCTGATTGTGTTTCCACAATACTCGAATTGTTTCTTTCTGGCTGCTTGTAATATTTTCTCGTTGACCTGGGAACTCTGGAATTTGGCTACAATATTCCTAGGAGTTTTCCTTTGGGTATCTCTTTCAGGTGGTGATTGGTGTGTCGCGGCCGCTGCAGTGGAGAGCATGAGACCAGCTCAGTGCTCGGTAACCCGGAGACGCATGGATGAGGCGGAAGACAGCAAGGTGGCAGAAGCTCCTGTTTATTGTAAGCTGGGTGTGACCTTTATAGCCCTCAAGGCACCTTGGGATTGCATGATCAGAGCCCTACAGCCAGTCAGTAGATCCCCTCATAGCATGCGTGCCTCATGTCAGGGTCGTGAACAGGATGTGCACGGGAACGCTTAGTCATTCAGAGGAGAGCCGAACCAGCCATGATTGCTGCGTGTCCACAGAGGAGAAGTCAGTTAAGACTTCTTTGCTTTCACACAACAGACTGTGACCCTCAACTTCCTGCTTGGAAGCCAGGACTCTGATAGGCAGGGCGCAGCCCTGTGACAATTCCTGTGTCAATTCCCCCTTTTTGTTTTAGAGGAGCTGCCTATGCGGATGGATCTCTGCTAGGACTTGTACTTGGGCTGAGATTTTGCGAATCATCTCTATAATAGCTTTTAGTACACATCCCACGATAGTAGGTAAGCAGCATAAAAGTAAACACACCACAACAATCAGTATAATTCAATACTCAAATGACCCCCACCAATTGGAGGCATTATCAAACCAATGTATGATTTTCTCTGCTGTTTTGTCAGGATTCAAGTCCTGTTCAGAAGCCTTTTTGATTTCAGAGGCTAATCTATATAGAGTTTCAATGTCAGATTCTATTGTGTTATTTAAGAATAGACCATTCAAGTGGTTTCTGATTACTGTCCAGTTGTAAGTAGAATTGTCATGTGTAAGTATCATGCCATGATTGAACAATAGTCCCACTTAAGTTCATGCAGTGGCGGTGCGCCGCTACACAAGTCTCCACACGAGGCCAGACAGACCCAGAGTCACTGTTCACCTTACATTTGTCCAGACACCCCGTGCGCAGGGAGGTGGCGTTGGAGCAGTGCGTCCCCTGTCCGCCAAGTAGGTGAATCTGGTGTGGCCCCATGCCGGGAATGGTCATGGCAAGGGTGACGTTCTGCAGTTGTATGCAGCCCTCCATGTTGTTGGTGCGGCACCAACAAAGCGGCTGCCGCATGGACAGTCCTGTGAAGTTGTATTTTACTGACGATGAAGTCGCATTAGTTTGTGTGGGGAGGTCAAACTCATTCCTCTTTCTTTTGCTGGGTCTCCTTTTCTTCCTGGGGTGTCTCCTGAGTAGGGACAATCTTGAGGGTTTTCATTGGCACCCACTTAGCTCCTTCACCTGTTGAGATACAAGCATACCCTGGTCCCCAGGTTAGTACCCTGAAAGGTCCTACCCATTCATTATTGGGATTTTTCCACAGGATCAATTTCTTTTTATCTGTGTATATTGTTGGGACATCAGGAGTCAAGGTAGGTGAATTGTAAGGTAAAAAGAATTTCATAGCAGGGGTAAGGTCATTACCATCAAATTTCAAATAATTTATAGTATACAAGATTTTATTAATCTGTCTTTGAGGGGATAACCGCTCAGCTCCCCCTTTTTGTTTTTGAAAGAAAGTTTTGATGGTTTGGTTCATTCGTTCAACAATGGCTTGACCAGTTGGGTTATAAGGAATACCACATATGTGCTGTATGCCAAACTCTAGAAAAAAGGCTTGTAATTGCTTGGCAGTATAAGCAGGCCCATTGTCAGTTTTTATCACACATGGTAGGCCAATTATAGCAAAAGCATGATAAAGGTGATTAATAACATGTCTAACAGCTTCTCCTGTTTGAGGAGTAGCTATACAAAATCCAGAAAATGTATCCTCAGTAACATGGAGGAATTTATGTTTCCCCAATGGTGGAATATGGGTAACATCCATTTGCCATAGAGAATTAGGAAAAAGTCCTCTAGGGTTGATACCAGAGTGAAGTGATGGTGAATTGAAAGGGACACATTGAGTGCACCTTTTCACTATAGCTCTGGCTTGTTCTCTGGTTATGCCATAAAGGCGACGTAGAGACCTGGCTGACATATGATACTTACCATGTCCTTGTTGTGCTTCTTGACAATTGCCTATAAGCATAGAATCCACAATATTATTCCCGGAAAATATGGGACCTAACCCATCTGTATGGGATCTTACATGCATTACATACAGAGGATGTTGTCTTGATCTGATGCATGGCTGAAGGTCATAAAACAATTCTGTTATTGGTGAACCTTCAGGTTTGATACATGCTGTTTCGATGTCAGAGAGCACACCAGCAGCATAATGACTATCTGTAATAATGTTAATAGGTTGAGGTATTTTGCAAGCATATAGAAGAGCATATAGCTCATTCTTTTGAGTGGAAGTGCATGGAGTCTGTATAACTGTATGAATGTTTAAGTCAGGACAGTATATAGCAGCTTTCTTTTCTTTAGTAGCATCAGTATAGACATTATAGCCATCAACAGGTATATTCCTGACAATCTTGGGAAATATCCATTGCCAGTTGTTAAACCATTTAGCTAAGGAGTATTTTTGTCCTGCTTGAATATTACCTAGATTCAATAACACTGTCCAATTGTCATCACAATATAAAAGGGTCTCAAGTCTTTCTTTTATAACAGGGACCTACAAAGTGCCTTTCTGTCCACTAAGATGTAAAATGCGAAGAAGTGCCTTTTTTGCTAATATAGAGGCTTCTTCTAGATAACTAGTTAAAACTCTTTTATTACTGGCTTTGCTGTATAACCATTCTATAATTTTTTCTTCTTGGTGAAGTATAATGTGTGGATGTTGCTGAGCCATTATCAATGTGGCTTCAATCTCCTTCTGTGGAGATACCCAATGGGTGTGATTTCCTAACTTCCTAATGATTTGTTTTAAGCTTTGTTCAGCCTCAGGGGTCCATTTTCTAGGAGAATTTAAGCAAGGATGCCCTTTTAAGATAGAATATAAGGGTTGCATCTCCTCATTAGTAATGCCTATCTTTGGTCGTATCCATTGAATATCTCCTATCAATCTTTGGAAATCATTTAAAGTTTGTGCCTTGTCTTGTCTAAGTTCAGGATGTTGTAAAGAAACTTCCTCCAAGTCAAGCTGAAATCCCAGATATTGAAAGGGAGGTTGTTTTTGCACTTTCTCTGGTGTTATCTGAAGCCCTTTGTTTGTCAGAATAGATACTGTTTCTTGGAGTATCGGCTCAAGGACTTCTAAATTGGCATGACTACAAAGAATATCATCCATATAGTGCACTAAATAGGCTCCTTTATATTTGATTCTTAAAGGCTCTAGTAGATCTGCTATATATCTTTGGCAAATAGTAGGACTATTTTTCATTCCTTGTGGTAAAACTTTCCATTGATATCTCTGAGCAGGAGCACAGTGATTTGGTGTAGGTATAGAAAATGCAAAATACTTGCAGTCATCAGGGTGCAAGGGAATGGAGTAAAAACAATCCTGAATATCAAGGATCCACAAGGGTTGATGTCTAGAAATCATATTAGGTGAGGGTAGTCCTGTTTGCAAAGGACCCATGTTTTCCATTCTTTTATTTACTTCCCTTAAATCTATTAACATTCTCCATTTTCCTGATTTTTTCTTAATGACAAATACAGGAGAATTCCATGGACTAGAGCTTTCCTCTATGTGTCCCTGCTGTAATTGCTCTTGTACTAAAGAATGTAAGGCGGTGAGTTTCTCTTGTGTCAGGGGCCACTGATCAACCCACACTGGCTCTTTTGTAAGCCAAACTAATTTATGTGCTGTTAATGAAACATCAGTGGCCCCTATGAAAAATCTGTGCTGATTTTAACACCCATGTCTGTAAGAACATCACGTCCCCATAAAATAAGAGGTAATCCTGCTGTGATATACGGACGGAACTTGCCACTTTTATTGTCCTTTTCCCATATGAGGGGACATGTAGAGATTTCTGTTTCTTGATTGCCTCCTATACCTCGTAGAAAGGTGTAAGCCAATTCCTTAGGCCACCAAGGTGGCCACTGGTCTGCAGGGAATACTGATTTATCAGCCCCAGTATCAATTAACCCTGTAAATTTCTGTTTCTCTACACTTATAGTACATAGGGGACGGTCCATAGAGATGGCTTGTGTAAAAAATGCTCCTGACCTCCAGCCTGTCTGTGGGCCTTATTAGGTAGGATCTTCTACGTGGAATTCTGCAGTGATGGCGATGGCTTGAGCCACGCACTGTCCCCTTTCTATATAGGTATCATCATTGTTAGTGTTAATCATGGTGAGGTGAGGGAAGGAGCCCTTATACATTTGAATAACTGGAACTGCATGTGAGTAGTGCTGATCTGGGGGTGATATGGTAATTAAGGAAAATTCTGGCCCCAGTTCCTGTTGGTCCATGAGTGGGACGTTACAGACAGAATGGGATGGCAGTCTAAAATTATCTAAGCTTCTTAGTTTCAATACTCGAATTGTTTTTCTTGGGCAGCTAGAGTCATGTATTTCTTTCCCCATTTGTTTGGGAGAGGGTTTGATTCCTGTACTGTCATTCCCATGGGACGAGTATTTGGGGCTCCCGCAGAGCCCCTGCGCCCGTTCCCGACCTGCGTTCAGAAGCCCAATGCACTAGCTTTTTACATTTTGGACAGGGTGTGGCAGGGCATCTTTTGTTTGACTTGCAGTCTTTCTGAAAGTGCCCTTCTCTCCCACATTGATAACATGTTTTCCCTATTTTTTCTCCTGATTTATGCTCTGCTAAAAATTGATTCATTAACTCAAAGTGGAAACACTGAGTCCCTACCTTTTCACATCTCCTTATCATTTCCTGTAAGGTAGCGTCCCTAGGCAAACTTAGCATGGCTTTCTTACAGTCTTCATTGCAGTTTTCTCTAAGTAGTGATTTTATGACTATTTCAGTCCCTTCTACTTCTCCCATTGTTCCTGCGACTAGTTCCTGAATTCTAGCCACAAAATCAACAAAAGTCTCAGTAGGTTTCTGCTGGGCAGCAGTTATAGACTCCTTTGCCTGCCCCTTTTCTGGTATCCTAGACCAAGCTTTTCTAGCTTGTACTGCAATTCTATGATAGCCCTCCTCAGCATATCCTAGCTGTTGGGCAGTGGTAGCAAAATCCCCTGTGCCACTCATCTGTTCAAAGAGGACTTTTCCTTGGGGTCCAGGTGCCAATTGGTATGAAACCATATGGCACTGATCTACAAATTCAGCCATCCACAAGACAGCAGCTCCAGGCATCAGAACTGCACGGGCTATTGCCTTCCAATCATTTGGACACAAAATAGAGTTAGATATAACCTCTAATTGATACATTACAAAAGGTGAAGTAGGTCTATATTGGGCAACTGCTTGTTTTAATTGCAGCAAGGTTTTAAAAGGAATACTTTCATGCCTCCTCCTTACCTGGCCTGGGTTAAAGGGATCAGGTTCTTCAATGACCAGATAGAGGCCAATATCCCATTCACTAACATCCTCACCCTTTTCTTTTGCTTCTCTAATGCCCTTTTGTAATGGTGATTCTTCACTGCTGGACTTTGTTGTGTGCGCACCAAGGTGGCCACACCCACTTCCCAAAGTCTGTGGCGCAGCAAGAAATTCTTTTGCTCTTGTCGGTGGAAATTCCTTACTATCCTGCTCCCACAATCCCCGTTTCTCTGGAGGGGTCACTACCAAGTTTCTTAAAGTGTCCTCCAGCTCCCCCAAGTTGGGATAGTGTCCTGGGGGTGGCCGGAGAGAGAGGTCTGCAAGATCATCTCTTAGTTTGGGAGAGCAAGGTCTACTCGCAGAGGGCGAAGGGAGGGAGGAACCTGTCTGAGTACAGACTGGAAAGCACCGGACTTCTCTTTGCTTTTGATTCGTCAGAACCTGTTTTACAAGACTGTGGATGGTATAGTCTAAAAGCCTAACTTTTCCAGGGCAAGTACCATCATATGAGGTCAGCTGCTCCCCAAACACCTTCCATCTCCCTGGCTCAAAGCAACCCTGTTCCGGGAACCAGGAGGATACCTGAAAAGCCAACCTCACAAATTTTCTAAGATCTTTTAGGTGTATCGTTATTCCCTCGTTCTTTGCTACCGTATATAAAGCTCTGGCGTAATTCTCCTCATCTGTGGGAGGAAGAAGCCCTATATTTTGCCCCATTGTGTAAAGCGAAACCTTTACCTTCTCCGCCCCCCAAGGACAGGAAACGTCTCAGAGACCCAATTCCGTCGGGCTGAAAGCTCGAAACTTACTGACGCTCTATTCATGGAGTTTAGACTCCACCCGTGGGGTATCTGTCAGGCCTGTCATCAATCTGCCTCACGTTGGGCGCCAGTTGTCGCGGCCGCTGCAGTGGAGAGCATGAGACCAGCTCAGTGCTCGGTAACCCGGAGACGCATGGATGAGGCGGGAGACAGCAAGGTGGCAGAAGCTCCTGTTTATTGTAAGCTGGGTGTGACCTTTATAGTCCTCAAGGCACCTTGGGATTGCATGATCAGAGCCCTACAGCCAGTCAGTAGATCCCCTCATAGCATACATGCCTAGTGTCAGGGTCGTGAACAGGATGTGCATGGGAAAGCTTAGCCATTCAGAGGAGAGCCGAACCAGCCATGGTTGCTGCATGTCCACAGAGGAGAGGTCAGTTAAGACTTCCTTGCTTTCACACAACAGACTGTGACCCTCAACTTCCTGCTTGGAACCCAGGCCTCCAATAGGCAGGGCGCAGCCTTGTGACAATTCCTGTGTCATTGGTGGATTCTTTCGATTTCTATTTTGCCCTCTGGTTCTAAAATATCAGGGCAGTTTTCCTGGATAATTTCTTGAAAGATGATGTCTAGGCTCTTTTTTTGATCATGGCTTTCAGATAGTCCAATAATTTTAAAATTCTCTCTCCTGAATTTATTTTCCAGGTCAGTTGTTTTTCCAATAAGATATTTCACATTGTTTTCTAATTTGTCATTCTTTTGGATTTGTTTTACAGTGTCTTGATTTCTCATAAAGTCACTAGCTTCCAATTGCTCCGTTCTAATTTTTAAGGAAGTATTTTCTTCAGTAAGCTTTTGGACTTCCTTTTCCATTTGGCCAATTTTGCTTTTTAGGGCATTCTTCTCCTCATTGGCTTTTTGGACCTCTTTTGCCATTTGGGTTAGGTTATTTTTTTAAGGTGTTATTTTCTTCAGTATTTTTTGGGGGGAGGTCTCCTTTAGCAAGCTGTTGACTTGTTTTTCAAGATTTGCTTGCATCACTCTCAGTTTTTCCTCTACTTCTCTTACTTGCTTCTCAAAATCCCTTTTGAGCTCTTCCAAGGCCTGGGACTGATTCATATTCTTCTTGGAGGCTTTGGATGTAGGAGCTTTGGCTTCCTTGTCTTCTTCTTGTTGTATGTTTTGATCTTCTTTGTCACCAAAGTAAGATAATATAGTCTGACTCTTTTTGCGCTGCTTACTCATAATCCCAGCCAATTACTTGAGTTTTAAACTCTTTGTTAAGATAAAAGTCTGCTTCCAATGTGGAGAATGTACTGTCCCAAGCTTCAGGTGTTTGTACAGTTTTTTCAGAGATACTTTTAGGGACCTGAAAATTTTCAGTTCTTCCAAGGTGCTATGATAAGGGGCGAGGCGTTTCCTCTCTACCACCACAACAAGCTCCACCACACCAGTGCTCCTCCTCACCCCAGAACCACCCCTCAGAACTGTGACCCAGATTTAAGCACAGGTAAAGCAAGAGATTCCTGCCTCAGCACTGGCAAAGAGATCCCAGCAATCCCCATCTGATCAACCACTCGATTCCCCCTCAGTCTGTGGGCCAGAAGCTCAGGAAACAACCGGGGACGGCTGAGATCTAGCTCCTTCTCTCACTGCAGTCACAGACTTTTCCCACTGACCTTCTAAGTTGTCTTTGGCGTTAGTGGGTTGAGAAGTCTGGAAACCGCCATAGCTGCCTGTGATTCAGTCCTCTGAAGCCTGTTCCAGGATCGCTGTGGCCTGCGTTCCCACACCACACTGTGCTCTTCTCCCCACCTGGCATGATATACCTTTCTGATCAACCATCCAGGCTGTCTTTGGCTGGAAATTTGTTTCTCTCTGTCTTTTTGTGGGTTCTGCTGCTTTAGATTTTGTTTAGAGCCATTTTTATAGGTATTTGGAGGGGTTTCAGGGGAGAGCTCAAGCAAGTCACTGCTTTCCCTCCACCATCTTGGCTCCGCCTCTGTCGAGAGGACCACTTTAAGCAGAAATAGGAAAGATATGAACAAGGGAAGGTTTTTTTTTAGGGGGGATTATGGGGTGAAAGGAGATGTAGGGGGTTGTATAGTGGAAAGAGTAATGGGTTTGGAGTCAAAGGACTTAGAATCACATACCATTTCTGCTATGAAGCAGATGCCTTTATTCTTGCATTACTTTGGGCACCTGCCTAGATGAGTTGTTATGAGGATAAAATGAGGTAACATTTCTAAAGCACTTAGCACAGCACCAACCACATAGTAAGTGCTATCATTTTCTTCCCTTCCAAAATTCATCTCATCATTTGAGGTGCTACTGATTTATTGGTTGATGGATAAAGCCAGCAGTATTAGTTATCTTGTCATCATCATCATCGTCATTGTCATTATTATTATTATTGTCTCAGTCATCTTGAAAAAGATCATCAGCTTTGATAAAAATGGTTCTAGGAAAACTTACTCATTATTATTCTGAATGTGTGAAATCTGAATACTGAATATTCTGAGGACAATTACACAGGTGGATAAAATAACTGCATTTTAATTGAATACAAACATTATAGTGTAAGTCTTATAGGCTTGCTGGAAGCATATTTGGGACAAGTCTCGAAGTTGGGAAAGCAAACAGGATGACAAGGATGATATGTTATGCTTCACAGATGAATTTCGTTTATTATTTTAGGTCTCCGTATTCTGAAAAGTTTTCAGAGATTATATTTGGTAGAGTGACATCTATTAAAAATATTGTTCCTACCTTTTTATGAATCGATAGTATACCTAAGCAAGCAACAGTTTGATATGGGATAATGATGTTCCAGTATCAATTATTTGTTGAATTCTCAAGTATATTTTGATGTATTTGTAATATAGGGATTCGTTCACTTATTAAACATAGTAAATTTCAGATGTATAATTCTTTTCACCAAGTTATAGCTTTTTATTCCTTGGCTAAGTTTACCTTTTTCCAGCCTAGAATGATGTGTTACATGACTTCGACCGTGTCCCTACATAATTTGTATTGATCAATAAGTCTGGGCTCTTTAAAGTGACTCTTCTATAATTTCTGATGGCAATGAACTGATCCTGAATAGCTATATTTCCTTTTCTATAAAATATTCTATCTTATTCAGACATTTATATGATACACTTTTGTTGACATATGAGTTCATTGGGATGTTACTAAAGGAGGGCCTTTTGATTCCACTCTTGGATCATGGCTGTTTCATAGGCTCCATCTGGAGGTAAATCATATTTGGTTACATTAAATAAATCCAATAGTGTATATCATTTTACAGCTTTTATTATTGTTTTAAAAAGCGCTGTCTGTTCATTCCAGAAATGTCTCTGTAGATCTCTGACCCCTTTATCATGGGCTCTGAGAATGTCTATCATCCTTTGACTCCACTTTGGTGAAGAAGCATTCATGTTTCTTTAGCTCCATTTGAGCAATGGATCCTGTGTTTGATTAGTATTGTATAGGTTTTGTTAACACATTTTGTAAATAAGTCATGGCCTATTTTACAGGTATAAAAACACAAAGGAAGTTTGTTTGAATTCCTCTGCTTTGATGTAATTGATCTTCTAGGTAGATTCATGTTACAGTCTTCCAATACAGCTTTGATTTTATGATGCCAATATATCTTTTAATGTTTGAAAATGTATGAATAATTATGTGCCTTTAGCTCTCACAGTTGGGTGTTGCAGTGGATAGAGATCTGGCCCTAGAATCAGGAAGACCTGAGTTCAAATCTGACTTCAGACACTTACTGGCTGTGTGACTTTAGGAAGTTATTTAACTTCTGTTTGTCTCAGTTTCCTCAACTGTCATATGGGCATAATAGCACCTAACCCTCAGAGTTGTTGTGAGGATCAAATGAGACAATACTTGTAAAGAGCTTAGCATAGGGCCTGGCACATAGTAGATGCTGTACAAATGCTAGCTATTGTTATCTAGCCATCACTTTTCTGTCCAAGAAGTGGGATATCTGTTTTATTATCAGTCATTTGAAGTGACGGTTGGTTACTCCTTTGGCTAGATTTCTGAGGTCTTTTAAAGTTGTTTCTCCTCATGTTATTATAGCTATCAGGTAAGTTGTTCTCCAGTTTTGCCCACTTCACTCTATATAAACACATATAAGTCTTTCTATAATTCTCTAGATCTGTTGTATTCATCATTTCTTATGGCACAAACCATTCCCAATTGTTGAGTATTTTAATTCCAATTTTTTGATACAATAAAGTATGTTGCTATAAATATTCTTTAGAGAAGAACATGGCAAAGTACTTCAGTATCTTTGCCAAGAAAATCCTAAATGGGGTCACAAAGAGTCAGACATGACTGAAAAATGACTGAACAACAAAAATAAATATTCTTATACATATTGGTTGTTTCCCTCAAGCCTTTGCCCTACGTTATGGATGTGACTAATACTACTATTCCTGCATCAAAGATATAGTTTAGTGACTTTTGTGTAAAACTGCAAATTGTTTTCCAGAATAATTGAACCAATTCACAGCTAGATGATTAATTCATTAATGTGCCTGTCTTCCCAAAATCACTCCAAAAATTGTGATTTCTTTCTTTTGTTATCTTTGCCAGTCTGATAAATTTGAGGTGAAATTTCATGTTGTTTTAATTTGTTTCTCACATTTAATAACTCAATATTTTATTGTATAATGATGACTTGCATTTATTTATTTGAGAATTTATATTCTTTGACACATATTGCAGAATGTCATTCATATATATGTATCAATTTTACTTATCTTAGATATTATACCTTTATCAGAGAAATTTGCTATGAAGAATTTTCTTAATTTTTTCTCTTATGATTTTAACTGACTTAATTTTGCTTGGGCAGAAGCTTTTCTATTTTTCTTAATCAAAATTGCCATTCTTAATTCTTACAGTTGTCTCTGTTGCACATTTTACCATAGATTTTCCCCTAGCCAGTTGTAAAAAGTATCTCCTTTTGTCCTCTGTTCTCTTATTGAAATGACTGTTTCTGTTTAAATGATATGTTCTTATAATTTATTGTAATATATAAAATTTCTTGTATTTGATCTCTTTTCTCTACTTATAGAACTACTCCTTTAGTTCCGGTTTTCATCACCTCAACAGCTTCCTTTTTGGCTTCTCTGCCTTAAGTTGCTTCCTACTCTAAGCTATCCTCTACACAAGATGTTAAAACCACGAGGACCTCATGAACAGCAGAACCAGATTAAAATGTATTGGGAAATATCTAACAAAATTAATAAAAAGCAAAAAAAAAGTTCAGATATCATTATGTTTTAAAATTAGGTGAACATGTGGTCTTCAGGGATCTCTACATAAATTAATGACCTCCATTTCTATCTGAGTTTGACACCATGGCTCCACATTGCTGCCAAAGGGATTTTCCTTAAGTACAGGTCTGACCAAGCCATTTCCCTATTCAATAAATTTCAATGGCTTCCTCTTACCTCTAGGATAATGGACTACTTTGTTTAGCTTTTAAAGTCTTCACAACCTTGACTGTAGGTAGCTTTCTATCTTTCCAGCCTCATTGTGCTTTCTGTACCCTGCCAACCATCCAAACTGGCTTTATTCCTGTTCTTCACATATGACATTCCATTTCCCATGTCTGTGCCTTTGTATTAGCTGTTCCCTATGCTTGGAATATACTTTCTTCTCACCTCTACCTCAGAGAATCCTTCTGTTTCGTCAAGATACAATTCAGGCAGCACCTTCTGCATAAAACCTTTCCTGATCCCTTCAACTGTTAGTCCCCACCCTTATTATTTATATTGTAATCAAATTTGTATTTATTTGTATTTATTCTCTTTAGGATTATTTTATATACTTATACACGCACTTGTTATCTTCCTGTTAGAATATAAGAACTTTAAGAGTAGAGATGGTTTCAGTTTTTTTTTTTGTATTCATACCGCCAGAACCCAGCACAGTGCCTGACACATAGTAGGTGATTAATTAATGTTTGTTGATTAATGAAGATGTTGATCTTAACCTGATTTCTGCCAGATAACTTTCTAGTTTTCCCAGAAGTTTTTAAATAAAGAATACTCATCCCAGTAGTTGCTGTCTCCAGCTTTATCAAACGTTACACTATTATGTGGACATCAAATACTCTTCTGTTCTCACTGTACTTATGTAAGTGGGGTTTGATGCATGCCTAGCTACTTCAGACAGCTTACGAAATAATAGGAGAACTGGTACATGCACAGATGTTTTATACTGGCCTACAATGTGATTGGGGATAGCTTCCTCATCCCCCACCCCCAACCACTGGCCAATTAGCCAGAAAGGTCTGTGTCTGACTGCCTGACAACACAGACTGGGCTTTTTCCTGCTTTCACATCTGAAGCTGAAGTCTTCCTTCATGCATATAGGTGACATCATATGGAAGGAGGGAACATAAGGGTTGCCTCCCTTTCCCTCAAACCCCTTTTAGGCCTTGTGTCTCTGAGAAATAAGCCTAGGGTTTTGACATTTTCCTTCATCCTTTTCTATTCTCAGGGAGGGAATGTAGTCTGCAACCTGGGAGCTTGAACTATGGGGATCATGATGTACAGAAATCCATGCTGGATATTGTCGTTAGCCTAGCAGAGAAGCCCTACGGAGAAAGGGTCCCTGGGTGCTAGCCCAGTGGGCTTGAGGCTTAAATTTGGTGGAGAAAATTCTTTCTAAACACTGAGCTAAACTGTGAACCTAATGCTCCTCCCTCCCCAGAGAATTAGGTACTATACAGGGGTGATTATGACTCTAGGGAATGGTGGAAAATGTTTTGGTTTTGTTTTTGCTGTTGCTATATCATTGAAGTAAATATCCTTTTGTAAAAGCTAATCTTACATTGAGTGCTTAAATGCAATTGGGATGCTAGTCACCAGACCACTAAAAATGTGATAAATACAACTGATGGAAGCTTGAGCCAAAGGCTGAAAAGAGAGACTCACAAATGCCCTCAGAATACTGAGGTGGGGGTAATAAATGTAACAGACCTGGCCCAAAGACAATGGAGACAGGCCAATGTCATCCAGTTACAATAATATCTACTTTACGTGTTTAAAGTTCAAGAGCAAGCCATGAATTTGTAACTGAGTCAAAGATTTGCCACAACCAGCAAAGGCAGTTTAAATGCTTTCTTGCAGTTTCTAGAAACCTGTTCAAAAATTACCAAATGGCTAATAAGTTGCTCTTTAAAACCCCAGAGACACTTTGAAATGTCCTTTTTTGCTTCTCAAGCAATATATTGTTTTCTTATGTTTATAAGGTTTTGGGGGGGATAGGGTAGGATAGAACCTATGAGAGAACCTTTTGTAGAAGTATATAAACAGGCTACTAGTCACCTAGATTTAGAGAGGTCACTAGTGTTTTTATCTTTTAGTAATATATGGTTAATGCTCTCTGTTAAGAAAAATGAGCTCAGGTTTGATTCAGAGGAAACTGGTGAAATGACTGGCTAGCAATTCAGGTGCCACTTTGAAGCTATTTAGCAAATAACTTTGAGTCCTGTCTGGGCTCTCTTTTCATGTTTTGCAGAGAAACAAGAATTTTAGTCACCTGCCATGATGTAATTATTCTTTAATTTAACATATTAGTTATGTGAAAGCTTTCTGTTTGTCATGTATGTAAATTTCTTGAAACTCTGTAGATGGTCAGAGATTTACACTTGTTCTTTTTTTTTCATCAGTCTCCACTACGTATTTCTTTCCTCCTTTTCCTCCTCCTCCTCCCTACCACCACTACTACTACTTGTTTTTGTTTTTCAGTCATTTACAGTTGTGTCTGATTCTTCATGACCCTTTTGAGGTTATCTTGGCAAAGATATTGAAGTAGTTTGCCATTTTCTTCTCCAATTCATTGTACAGATGAGGAAACTGAGGCAGACAATGTTAAGTGACTTACCTAGGGTCACACAACTAGTAAGTGTCACCAGATTTGAACTCAGAAATATAAATATTCCTGACTCCAGGCCCCACCTGGCACTCTATCTACTGCACCACCTAACTACCCTACTGCTACTATTGCTTTAGAATATGTGTGTGTGTGTGTGAGTCAGCAAACCTTTTGTAAAAGTTAAAAGAAAAGGTAATACTATTATGTTTTTGATAAGTAAATGTATGAGGCTATAAGAAGCTATGTTTAAAAAGAAAATTATTAACTCAATGTACAAGCAAAAATAATTACAATAACCTATAGTTGATACAGGGTTTTTTGTTGGAAGGCTTTTCTATTTAGGAAAGAAATCTGAAAATGAAAACAACTACTACTAATTATCTACTAAAATGTAGTACTGTTTTCATTTTTGGAGACTTCTTTCCTAAGAAACAACAACAACAATAAACTCTGCATAAGCTATAGGTTATTGTAATTATTTTTGCTTGTATATTGAGTTAATCATTTTCTTTTAAACTTAGCTTCTTGTAGTCTCATACATTTGCTTATCAACAATGCAATAGATTTACCTTTTTTATCTAACTTCTACAAAAGGTTTGCTGACTCACAGATATACATATCCACATATACACTAAGATAATAGTAGTGTCTGTAGAAGTCATTCTTATGATGTTTATTAGCATCCAGGCTAAGCAGACGGCCCATCCTGAGATAACTTCCACCTTCCAATGTCACTGGTCTTATGTCATCCTTAGATCAATAGGAACTAGTCCTTCACAAATTTCTCTCTAGCCTACATCTGAGGTTGTTGAATAAGTGAGTGAATATTAAAAAAAAGAAGTAAGCATGAAAATGAAGACAGTCTCAGCCCTCAAAGAGTTTACATTATAATGGGGGCAGATGGACAACACATAAAAGGGCATCATGGTAGGGGAGAAGTATTTTGGTTTTGGAAAGCTACCAAGTTGATGAATAGAACTATAGGGGAACAGACCCTTTCAAGTAACAATGGCACTATTGATTTAATTATAGTTCCAGAAATTGCAAGTGGAATTTGGAGATGGGAGGAGAGAAAGAGGCCCAGACTGGGTTTGCCCGAAATAAAAGGACTAAGTCCTCAAAGCATGATGTCTGGTCCTGACAACAAGGTAGCTGGTGAGAAAATGATCTGGGAGTAGAGAAAATTCTGACTGAGGCTCACCTGACATAATGGGTTGCCAGAAGCACTCACCAAACAGATAAGTGCAGTCCCAGAGAAAAAAAGGGTCAAATTTTCAAGGCATGGCTTTTAAACCTGGCAGCAAAGGTAAATAGTGAGGCTGAAAGAAGAAGCATAAACATGAAAAGTACTCCTGGGGGGGTAGGTATATACTCCCTAGTTAATTAGCACTCATGAAAGACTTCCTTTCTAATAGGCACATGCACCTCAGCCAATAAAAGCTCACGATTATCAAGAACACTTGAAGAGTATAAGCTTCTAATATAAGCTTCTGACTGGCATCAGAAATTAAGTTTTTTCTCTGTTTCATATAAGCAAAAGTATTCCAGCCTTAGATAACATTGCTGCTAAAGATGCATCTACTACCTTCACGTGGATACTGGTGCATATAACAACATGGAGAAGATCAGAAGAACTCTATAGAACTGGGGGAATGTGCCTTTCGCCTGGACATAAGACAATAGTCCTTGATAGCTTTCTTACTCCTGGTACTCACAATTCATCTGAGGTCCGTGTAGCTGCAATTCATCTCAATACAAATACTCACATGAATCCCCCCTGAATGTATGTGGATTGTATGTTGGGTTCACTTTTACCTTCTAGGAGCATAGAGCTAATATTTACCAGGTAACTATACTTATAGAGAGAATTAAAGGTTTAATGTTGGGGGAGTGGATAGGAGATCCTAATAACTTCTCTAAATCTTGGAATTAGTCCCACACATCTACAAAAGTACACCAATCTGACTAAAGATAGACTGTCTGTGGAAGATCAATAGGAAATCAGCCCTAGAAAAATAACCTAGAGTAGGGGCTCTTAGCCTGATATCTGTGTGTGTATACACATGATGTGTGTATACACACGTTCACATGTATACACATATACATATATGTATATTTATACATATTTACTTATACACACACATATATGTACATCTATAACTGTACTTAATTGATTTCCTTTGTAATCACATGTATTTCATTTTTGTATTTAAAAACAGTATTGTGGGAAGGGGTTTATAGGCTTCACCAGAATGCCAAGAAGTACATGACACAAAAAAAGGTTGATTCTCTAGTCTGGAACCAGATTACGAAGCGCTTAATTAGCAAACAAGGGAATAGGAGTGTATAGTTGATTTTAGAGGCAGCAAGAAGTTGCTTAAGTAAAGGAGTAACATGGTTAAATCTGTGCTTTGGAAATAAAAAATATATGGTGGCTGGGTTAGAATGTATTGGAAATGAGAAAGAGTGAACATAGGAAACCAATTAGAAAATTATTGCAATAATCCAGGTGAGAGGTGATAAGGATTTGAACTAGGATAGTGATTGAGTGAATAGAGAAGAGGAGTGATGTGAAAAATATGGAGCATGTAGAATCAATAAGATTTAGCAACTGTTGTATATGGAGCAGGAAGAATGAAGTATGGGGTCTAGGAAGACTTCTAATTTGTCAACCTCAATGACTAGAAGAATTGTAATACCTTCAACAAAAATAAGAAGTTTGGAGAAAAGTGGGTTTAGAGAGGAAGACAATGAGTTCTATTTTGGACCTATAGAGTCTGTTGCCTAAGGGATATCCAGTTCAAGATGTCCCTCAGGGAATTGGAGGTAATGGATTGGAACTTAGGAGAGACTAGGTCTGGATATATAGGTTTGGGAGTCATTTGTGTAGAGATTATAGATGGGAGGAGAGAAAGAGGCCCAGGATGGGATTGCCTGAAATAAAAGGACTAAGTCCTCAAAGCATGGTATCTGGTCCTGACAACAAGGTAGCTGGTGAGAAAATGATCTGGGAGTAGAGAAAACCCTGACTGAGGCTCACCTGAAATAACGGGTTGCCAGAAGGGCTCACCAAACAGATAAGTGCAGTCCCAAAGAAAATAAGGGTTAAATTTTCAAGGCATGATTTCTAAACCTGGCAGCAAAGGCAAATAGTGAGGCTGAAAGAAGAATCATAAACATGAAAAGTACTCCTTGGGGAGCGGGGGGGTTTAAGAGCATGATAAGAGCATGAAGAGTGTACCAAGAGAAAAGAAGAATATCCAGGACAGAGACCTAGGGTTGATCTACATACTGGTTGTGTGGATCATGATTGATAAATTTGAAAAAGAGAATTAGAAGGATAGACCAACTAGGTAGGAAAATATCTACTACAGAAACAGCATTGTCAAGGAAAACTTAAAACAAGAGGGTAACCAGAAAGAAAGATTGGTCAAGAGTGCTAACACTGAAAAGAAGACTGGAAGTACAAGGACTGAGAAGAAATCACTGGATTTAACAATAAGGAAGACATTGTTGTCCTTGAAGAGATCAACTGCAGCCAATAAGAACAGGGGCCCAACTTCAAGAACCTGAAAAGTGAGGGGGAAGGGTGACAAAGTGGAAACAATGAATGTAGGAAACTTTTTCTAAGAGTTTTTCTTTGAAAGGAATAAGAGCTCTAAGAATATAGCTTAAGGAAATGGTAAGGTCAAGAGGAGGGTTGCTTTTATTAATTCTTGTTTTTATAATGGGGAGCCTGGGAATGCTTGTAGATACCTGGGAAGAAGCCAATGGATAAAGAAAAGTTGATTAAAAAGAGGTTATATCACCATTCTGCTCCAAAAACTTCAGCGACTCCCCATAACCTCTGAGATTCCTTCCAGCTCTAAATCTATGACTCTGGCATTCAAGTCTTTCCACAATCTGTCTCCTACCCACCTTTTAGTATTATTTCACACTATACTCCTTCACTCAGCCTGCACTCCAGCTACTCAGCTACTGTATATTCCTCATTCTTTTCCTATTCACCTCCATAGCTTTGTTCTATCATCTATTCTAGGAGTCTCCTCTTTTTCTTCAAAACCAGGTACCTTTTTCTCCATGAAACCTTTTTCCATTACTCCATGTTCCTCCCTGGAATCACCCTCAAGTTAATGCAATGTCTTCCTCCTCAAATTTCTCATTGTATTTGACCTGAACTTGATTTCACATTTTTCTTAATCTCCTTTAGACTGTATCATATAAATGGATCCTTCATTTCATCAATGTGGATAATCCCTCAAATGATGCACAACCCATCTGTGCTTCTGTAATCTGCACAATTCTTATCCAAGTATGATTTTAATTTCTCCTTGCCTCATAGTTATTTGTATACATGTTTTTCCTCTCTATTAAATTACAGGCATCTTGAAAATAGAGATTCTGCTCTATCCATCTTTGATCCCTCAGTACCAACTGCAGAACCTTGCACATAGTAAATGGCTAATAGATGTGCGTCAAATTGAATTAAATGCCCTTTCCTTGGAAATTCACATAGTTAGTTGGTCAAATATAGTTCTTGCCCTCTCAGAGATTATAATCTTAAAATATCAGTACCTAGAATTTGGTGAATTTTTCAAATGACTAATCCAGAAGCTAAAGAAGAAACACATTTAAACAAATAAATTAGTACAGAAAATGTGTAAACCAAGTAAAACTAAAGCAAGATTGCAGTGGGGTAAAAGTAAAACAGAATCAACATGTATAATAAGAAATCATAATTTTCCATTGGTTTTGAATAGGTATTATCATTTCAACACCTCAAGAAACTTGAAGGGCTTTAAGATGGCACATAGGTGCCTCATCCATTGTAACTCTAAAATTTCTAGATATTGTTCCTTTTATTCATTTTCCATATGATTTTAATGCATTAAATTGAAAAGAGTCTTTCTTCTATATCTTCCAGCTTTAAACACCACCCACTTCTTGGTCAGCTCTTCTGCCACCTTTACTGATACTTTAATGAATCCACAATTTCTTTTTTGAGACCTCATCCCTCCACAAGTACAGAGCACAGCCTATCTAAGCCTCCTCCTTCAAAGCAATTCTTGCCTATGGCTTTCTTCTGAATCGCTTCCTGTCATTCTTTTAATAATTTACAGATTCTAGTGCAACGCTCAAGCTCTCCATCACTTATCTCTCATTTTCAATACCTCACTGACCCACAGCATTTTTCAGTCATCTATGATCCCAGTGATATCTTTTACATGTCTATCATGCAAGTCACAATGACAACATGTATCTTTCCAACAGGCAGAGGCTGAGAATCAGCCGTGGAGTCATCAGAAAAACTTGCATTCAAGTATCACCTCTGACTCATACTGGCTCATGACTTAGGACAAGTCATTTAACCCCAGAAAACCCCAGTTAATTCTCTCAGATGACATAAATTGCAAAATAGCTGCTTAACTACATTGGTAGATTTTTTTTTCTTCATGGAAAATTTCATCCACTAATGAAATCACAAGTTGAGTTAAAAAAAAAAAGGCAACTTTCCATTGTCCTATAGGTCACCTACTTTTTGGTTCTTGTAAGATGATGGTTTTACATGATTACCAGAATATAGAATCATTGGAAGACTATAAAAATGGACTATTCCAAAAGCTAGTAGATGAGGATTATAAAACATAGTACCATTTCTCAAATGAAAGCTGGCTTGCTTTCCTACTGATTTTCAGCTCTTAAACTTACTCATTGTCTGTCTGTAACGTCTATGTCAAAAGTATGAAAGACATATGAAGGAAGATGCTATCTGCAGCCAGAAAAAAAATACTGATAAATAGAAATATGTATAGAATGATTATATAGATAGATAGTTATACACATTTGTGTCTAATGGTAGTCATCTCTAGGACAGGGGATAGGGGAAGGGAAGAAAAAAATTTATATGATACCTTCATTATATATTCAAAAGGAATAACAAGTTGTTCATAATAGATTTGCAGGTTAATGTGCAATCATCTATTTTTCATTACTTCTATTTTTTATTATACTGTTATTGAAATGTTTGTTTTATTCCATAAATTAAAAATAAAATTAATATTCTTTTTTTAAAAAATGTATGATGGATCAATTCAATGGACTATGCATTGGTATGCATGCCATAACTTTAGACATATGTATTCTTCATCTACTTGGTTCTTCTATGGATTGTTACACCAATGTTTTAGAATGGCAGCCCTCTCTCTCTTATCAGGCGGCCCTGTGATATCTCAGCGTTTGTTGAATTACTGTAAAACCTTCTCTAAAAACAAGATCATCTCAAGAACCTCATCATCAACATGGAATCTATTTTCTATTCTTACTCTGTTGAGAAAGAAAATGCAAATACTACTACAAATCACTTCCCACAAATGATGTCACTTGATCTTCACAATATCCCTGTGAGGCAGCTATTATAGATGAGTAAACTGAGGTCAAACTGTCAAACTAAAAGAGATGACATGATTTGACCAAGACTCCAGACCTCTATGGTAAAAGTATTCTTTGAGCTCAAGGCTGTGAGCACAGTGGTGATTTGGCTGATTCCAAACAACTTGGAAGACTTCAATATCAGTCAAACTCTGCCAGTGCTGTGTCATTTGATTTCTTGAGCCAGCACCTGGAGAGCTAAAAATTCTTACCCTAATGGAGCACTTAATACATAGCTACAAATTAATTGCATTAGAAATGGTACTAATTGTTCCATTAGCTCCAAACCAATCCCCAGTCTAAATTCTCACATTACTTAAAGCGTAACTGCTAGAATAGTTCTTAAATTATTTAAACAGCTGATAAAAATATATTCTGAATTATGTATGCATATAAATAACGATTCAGCTGCTGTCTAATTTTCAGAAATTGAATTGAATTATGAGGGATGTGCGTGTGTGAGAGTGTGCTTTAAACAAATTGCTCGGCAGTAAACACCACAGTAACTGTGATTCTTAGCAACATGAATAAAGGGAGGTCAGGACAAATTTTCATCCCACTGGTCCCATGTCAGGCTGATGAAAAGAAAAGCTATTCTGTCTCTCTTCCCCCCCTTCCCCTGAACAGCTTGACTGGCAAGCCAGCAGATAATCCTGTTCAAAGTTAATGTGCAAGAACATGATTGAGCAAAACTGACTTAAGGGGCTTTCATGGACGTTAGGACATTTTGATGCCATATTTAAAGACACTCGCTATGTGCACCTCTGTGAAGATAAATGTCTGAACATCAGGGTTAAAAGGCCTGGAGGGAAGGGGGAATACACACACACACACACACACACACACACACACACACACACACACACACACTGGGAGATAGGTGATTAATTGTCAAACTGTGAGAAACAGCTTTCTCTAGAAAGGTATATTTTTGTTAAGAAGCCCAATACATATAAAAATCAGAGAATGAAAATGTCCTTCCTTCTCTATCCAAAGTATATTATCTGCAACCCAACTCTCAAACCATAAAGAAGAATTCAAGTTGAGGGAAACTCATGTGAGAAACCATCCAGGGACTAGGGGTGGAAGAAGGCTACAGTTCCTCCTTGACTACTTCCTCCCTTACCAAGGAGATAATGAATTATAAAGGATATGTCATTGATGAGCAATCACAGCTGGCTCATGACATCTCTTGGACCATTGTCTCAAGCTATTGTTTAATTATTGTGTAGCTATCTAGCTTATCAAATATTTGTTGCCTGCTAATTAGAATTTTTTAAAAGCACTTAACTAAGAGTGAGAAGACTTTGATTTTACTACACACTCTGAAACTTAATGGGGGCAGATGACTTAACAGTAAAATAATGATGATGATGATAAATAACAACCAACATTTATATAGAATTTTATGTTTATTAAAAGGCTTTACGTAGGTTCTTCATAACAATCTTCTCAACAACCCTGGGAGGTAGGTGTTAATATAATCCCTATTTTATAGATGAAGATATTGAGGCTGATAAAGGTTAAATAACTTTAAAAAGGTCACAAAACTAATAAGTATCTGAAGTAGGATTCAAATTCAAGTCTTCTTGTATCCATGTCCAGTGCTCTATTCACTGAGCCACCTAGCCTAGATGAACCTCACATTTGTCATCTATAAAATAGGATGGCACTGGTCCATATCAAAAAGTTGTTATAAGGATCAGACATGATACTTATGTAAAATCATGCTGCAAGATATGAAATTTTACACAAATTTAAGGTGTCTGGCAGCAGACATCGCACTTCAAACTTCTAAGTCTTACTCTAAAGTATTTTGCATAATAATTATCATTGATTTAAAACTGAATAGGACCTTAGAGATCCCAATCCAATTCCCCTTCCCCTAAATATTCCATCCATTTTAGTCTTAAGAAGACTGAGATCCAGTGAATTGAAGTGACTTCCCCAAAGTTAAACATCTAGCCACTGGTTGAGATTAAATTCAAACTTGAATCCTCTGACTCCACAACCAGAGCTCTCTCCATTGTCTCTCTGATGACTATGACTTTTTAAAAGTTCAAGAGATATGATTTCTGGGTAATTAATCATTTTATTAATAAAAGAGGTTGATGGCACTTTCAAATACCAAAGACCCTTCATGGACATGAGCTCACAATTTATATGCCCTTAGAAGAGCGGTTGTTTCTGAGGGTGGCAATCAACTCTGATTGGTTAACAATTCATGAGAGAATGACTATTATAATAAGAGCTGGGTTATGTTCAAATGAGGGTCTTGAGGTATGTGGCACCTAAATCTTGGTCAAAGATTTCCATATCACCTGTCTGACAAAAGGGAGAAGCCACATTTTCCCAGATTTGTCTGAGTAAACACAATGAGCAGGAATGCACCTATTTGGCTAAACTTAGAATTTTTTTATTGTCTTTGATTAGATTTTAACCATCCTAGTTGGGTAAGTCTTTGAGCAAGTTTTCCCACACTGGTTGATTCCTGGGTGAGGAAGCAGAAAAGGGTAAAGACCTTGATCTTAATTCACTAACTACTTATTAAATACAAGAGAGAAAGAATCGTTTCTTTCATGACTTAGACATAACAGCAACTTGACAATATCTGTTGATATTTGAGGTTGAGAGAGCAGGCTATTATCTTTATAATATAATTTGGAAGAAAAATCTTCATCATACTGCCTATATATACCTCAAGGAAAGGCATTTGAGTTAGTAGGTTTGGTTTTCAAACATGGTGCTCTTCAGGGGCAAGCAGGCTATGCTGCTGAGCTAGGTAAAGGTAGAGTAGGATGAAGAGTTAGAAGGCAGCAGTGGGCCTGGGGAAGCAGGCGAGAGAGCAAATATAAATTGAAGGTCAGTCTTATTACCCATTACTTTCCTTCATTCACAATAAAGTACAGTCAAGCTGGCTTTCTTACAGTTCCTCATACATAGCAGTCCATCCCTCATTTCCATACTTTACACAGGCAGTCTCCCATACCTAGAATGCTCTCCCTCCTCACTCTTGTCTCTTAAATTCTTAGTTTCCTTAAATGTCACTCTGAGTGATTCCTTCTGTCTTATTCACCCATTGTTAATGCTGGCCCTCCAAATTATCTAGTACCTATGTCATATATACCTACATGTGTACTCATGTGTCCCCTCTGGCTAGATTTAAGCTCCTCAAAGGCAGGGACCATTTCACTTTTGTCCTTTTATTCCCCACACCTAGTACACTGCCAGACACATAGTAGATGCTTAATAAATGCTTGATAGTTAATTGGTTAATTGGCTGATTGGAAAAAAGCAAATTTTTAAAAATGAGATACTACACCAAAGACCAACTTTCCCTACTTTGCCAAGAGTTGTTGTGTTTCTGAATCTTACAGAGTTCATTTGGGAATTAGAAGATTACTTTTACTAAGTCAGCATATTCACCATGTTCTAATATTCTAAGGAAAAAAATGATCTGTGTGTGTATATGCATATATATATATAAATATATGTGTGTGTGTGTATACATATATGTGTATAAATATATGTGTGTGTGGGTGTGGGTGTGGGTGTATTACAAATAATTCAAAAGCATCTTGATTTCTGTTCCATCTCTCTGTGTTTCTGACTTATTCTGGAACTTCCCTCATCACCTGGGGTCTTATCATCCTGGAAGATCTCTTCTATCATGCCATAAATCTTCTCCCATTAGCAAGTTCCTTTTGGAGATGATCATGCTTCATCTCCCTCCTAGCTCCACCTCAGACTCTCTGAACCTTATCATTATACTCCAACTTGGGAAAGTTCTCCCCTTGACCCCTAACACCTTTTTCAACATTCTTTTACGTGTAAAGCTAATATAAGCCACTTAAGGTAAGGAATATCTTTCTTTTTGCTTGTATTTCTGTCCTCAGCACTCACCACGGTGCCTGACACATAGTAAGTGCTTAATAAACACTAGATATCTTTCTTTGCCCTGCTTGAATAAGTCAAAATTAGTCACTTCTGCATTGTTGTTGTTCAGTCGTGTCTGACTTTTCATTACCCCATTTGGGATTTTCTTGGCAAAGATACTGCAGTGGTTTGCCATTTCCTTCTCTAGCTTATTTTGCAGATGAGGAACTAAGGCAAACAAGGTTGTGACTTGCCCAGTGTCACACAGCTAGTAAGTGTCTGAGGCCAGTTTTGATCTCAGAAAAATGAATCTTCCTGACTCCAGGCCCAGAATTTTATTCACTGTGTCTCCTAGCTGCCTCCGTATGTACTTCTGCATACTGTATATCTAAGCTACAGCTTTTGCAGTACCACTTTTTAGGCAGACTTGGTATACTTTAAAATCAGAGATGCAAATTCTCATTTCAGGAAGCGTTTTTTTTACTGATAAAGTAGACATACATATAGAAATATATTGTGTATCTTTGTTATTCATCCTTCATTTCAAACAGGACTGGTGATATCACAAGGCATTGTCTTGATTTGTATAAAAATTGGATTTACGTGAGGCAGAATTGTACAAAGTCATCAGCCTCACTTTTTCTTCTAGAGTCATCAAAGTCCAGTGGCAAGACACAAGTCAAGACTTCTGGCAATGAACCATATGTAGTGGATGATTTTGGTCTCTTTGATGTCTGACCAAGCTCTAAGTGCTCCATATCATTGCTTCAGACACCTTCATGGCTATTGGAACAAATTGTTCTCATTTGCCCATTGTACCAAGGAAAGTTTTCACATGCTTGAGGTAGTCATCCCCCTAACTCAATGATGGATCTGAAGCCTGTCAGCTACCCTCAACCTGGTTTAGCCCATCTGCCAAGACAGTTTTATTGGGGTATGACCACTACACGTGCTTCAGCTTCTTGGTGTCACAGGGGAGAGTTGGTGACAGGTGGATACCAAGGTGGGTAAGCAGACCTGAAAAGGGCTCAGCAAGCCCTCATACAGAGGTGCTATCCTCCCTGAACAACTCATGCAACCTGGTATATTATATAGAGATAACATAAAGGAACTTAGTAACATTCTTTTTTCCCCATAGGACAGTTGTCATCCTGTGAGATTGGAGCCTGCCAATTGTATGGCACTGAAATCATCTACTTTACTCAATAGCTTTGGTATATTATGTAGTCATGGGTGAGATTCTGTGTTAAGCATTTCTCTACTGAAATCCCTCTAGGATACCAGCCCTTAGATACTGACTTCAAATATCTTTAATGATTTCTTTAAAGAGCAATAAAAACCAAGCTGCTAAAAATCAGCTAACTTTATCAGTCCAGCTCATGAATGGATGGTGTAAGCATTTAAGAAGCCTTAACATCAATCTTTCACAGCTAAATTTATAATGCATCCATATTATGAATTGCTTTAACTTGGATCCCAGAGCCCCCAGGCACTGTTTTGCAAGGAGTTCCTTTGACACACATACATTAAACTGAAGAGCAGGGAATGTAATTTTCCCAGGGGCTGGTATTCACCCACTTTGATTATTCTGCATAGTGATCCAGGTTTGACTGACAGGTCATTATCTGATGGGGTGCAGAAAGAGAATGGAATAGCACAATAATCTTAATCACATAAATCCAGATGCAGGGAAATGTTTGGAAAGCTAATGCAAAAGTTAGTTTTAATCTTGGTCTTGTTCACTATCCATTCTGGATCAGTCAACGAACATTCATTTAGAGTGGGTTTATGGCTTTTTTCATGGACAGGGAGACTGGATGAATCAATTAAAATGGTGAAAATTCTAGAAAAAATATATGATAGCTCTAAGTACTATAAAAGTGACTTTTGTTTTTGAGAATAATAGTAATTTATTGAATTACATAAATTTTTCTGAACAGGGTTTTTTAATATGTAAAATCATCAATTTGGTGTTCAAAGCCCATCTTTGAATACAAAGGGCCTAACCTTGCCCCTTCATACCTTACTTCCTGCAATGTGCTCTGGAACCCAGTGCCAGTCTCCGTCCTGTTCCTCTCCCTATCTCCAGACTCTGAACATCTTCACTGGTGCCAAGTGTTCTTGGAATTCTCTCCACCCTCATCTCTTCTTCCTAGCTTCCCTGGCTTCATTCAAGTCCCAGCTCAAAATCCTACCCTTTACAAAAATCTTTTCTCAATGCGCTTTGATGCTAGTACCTTCCTTCTGTTGGTGATCTCCAAATTTATATCTTGTTTGTGCATAGTTGTTTGCTTATTGCCTTTCGCATTGGACAGTGAGTTCCCTGAGAATAGAAAGAACCTGATTGTTGATTTGTTTTTGTTTTTGGCCTCCCTTCATATCCCCTCTGCTTAGCACTCTGCTTGGCATGTTGTTGTTGTTATTGTTCAGTCATTCCATCATATCCAACTTGATTTTCTTGGCACAGATATTGGAGTGGTTTGTCATTTCCTTCTTCAAGGTGCCCCCATTTTACAGATGAGGAACTGAGGGAAATAAGGATTAAGTGACTTGTCCAAAGTCACACAGCTAATAAGTGTTCGAGTTTATATTCAAACGTAGATCTTCCTGACTCAGGTCCCATGCTGTATCCACTGTGCCCTCTAGCTGCCCTAGTTGGTACATAGTTGGTGCTTAATAAATAACTTAATAATAAATAATTTAATAAATAACCGACTGAAAGTACATTAGGAGAGGGGGCAGAGGAAGAGTACAAGGTAGCATAGTAAATAAAGAGCTTCCCTCAACACCAGGTCAACCCTGTTTTAAATCATGTCTCTGACACACACTTACCATGTGACCCTGGGCAAAATCATTTCACCTCTCAGTGTCCTAGGTCAGCAGTGTCACACTGAACTAGAAAGGGGAGCAAAAGGGGGGCATTAAATTGTGTACATATAAGGATCCCTCCTGGCTTCATGTTGACTTAGAAAACCACATATGAACATTGTATATGTTTTATTGTATTTTTATTTATTTTGTTAAATTTTTCCCAATTACATTTTAATCACATTTAAAGTATTCTTGGGAGTGCAGATGGCTGCAATGCTGCACGAGCCATGTGTTTGACGCCTCTGCTCTTGGAAAATCTCGATGACTATAAGTTGAAGAAAAGATGTCTATCACCTATATTAGTAAAGGGAATTTCCTCACCTGGATGTCCCATATGACAAAGAAATCATATTTGACCCTGAACAAAGTAATTTTTCTCAGAATACATTTTGGAAATTCTCTCAGCTTTTTTGGTTCAAATTCTTCAGAATGATATTTCTATAGATTACATATAATAATCCTTTGTTTTTCTTTTCTTTCTACTATTAATCAGAAAACAGAATCACCTCCCAAAATATGGACAACAAGAGAAATAACATGGAAAAGGAAAAGGAAGAGGAATGAAGAAGTCACAAATTAAAAATTCAACCACTTCTTGATTATTAATGATATTATTTATGTGTGTATGTAATTTATACCCAATTATTGATTATCACACTCTTTTTACATATGTAATTATATAATGTACCAATTATTAATTACTCATGATCTTATATATGTATGTAATATATAGATAATTCTTGATTATCCATGATCTTATCTAATTTGTGAATTAAATCTATATATATTTTCCAAATATGTATATGCATATGATATATTCATATATGTATATGAACATATCATGTTTAAATAATAGATATGCATTACACAAGGGCCTAAGATATATTTTTCAGATCTTGTCTGATAAGCATGTGGAATTCATTAAAGCTTATTTTCATAATACACAAAACACTCAAATAAAAAGAGAAAAATTTCAGGTTAAAAATTCAGATGTTTTCAAATATTTAAATGCTTGCATTACATTGACCTAGGAGACATAACATCTTGATGTCCAACTAAAATATCACTGAGGTTTTTTGGTGTGTCATATAGGAATCAATTAATAGCATTCATTCCTTACCTCGCTCCTCTGTAGAGAAGAATTGATAACTATCTACTGGGATTAGATGGATTTTGTAGCGATTGAAATAAAGCATTTGAATTTCTTAACAAAATGTAAAAGTGCAAATAGAAAATTCTGTTTTATGAATTTGGGGAAATTTATAATAAAATAGGATGGCAATACACAAAATTTCACAATGTATCTGCTCCTTCAAGAACTGATCTCTCAAAAATGGATCCCTGTCCTCAAGACAACATTATTGATTCAAATCTTTAAAAAGTTGAGGAATCACTTTTCTGTTGCTTAGTCATTTTTCAGTCTGTCTGATTCTTCATGGCCCCATTTGGCATTTTCTTGGCAAAGATATTGGAGTGGTTTACCATTTCCTTCTTCAGCTCATTTTACAGATGAGGAAACTGAGGCAAACGAGGTTAAGTGACTTATCCAGGGTTACATAGCTAGTATGTGAGGCAGGATTTGATCTCAGGGAGTTGAGTCTTCCTGACTTCAGTTACAGCACTTTCTCCACTGTGCCACCTAGCTGCCCCTAGGAGTCACTGCCTCCTCAAAATGACCATCAGCTCTGATTGTTCATAAGTGTGGGAAAAGTCAAGTGAAATAATTACTAGTACCGCGATCCACACTGAATTAAGAACTAAATGTCTGCCACCACAGAAAGGCGCATGGATCCAACCTATTCACTAAGATTCATTAGTAACCAGCTAATGCCTTAGAGCTTAGATTGCCCTTTTGTGGGTGTCTCATAATTAGTCATGAAAACACAGTAGTTAATAAGAGAAAAAACCAAACCTCTCAAAAAAAATCACCTTTTTAGTCAAAACCTCAGAAAACAGATACTAATTTTTTTTCTGAGTTGCCCATGACACAGTCTTAATTAGCAAGAATAGCTTACATTTATATTAAACTTTGTTTATGAACACTTTCCTCAGAACAAACCTGTGAGATAGTTTAGTACAAATATTATTGTAATATTTTGTAGATGAGGAAACTGAGGCCCAGTGGTGTTAAGGGATTTGCCTGGAGTCATGCAACTAATCAAAGTCAAAGCCTGCGTTCAAAACCAGGTGTTCTGGCACCAAGACCAGGACTATATTTCTGTTAGACTCATTAAGCAAAGACTTAGAGAAGACAAAATAGTCAGTCACTAAATGTTTATTAATTGCCTACTATGTGCCAGGTACTGTACTAAGTGCTGGGGATAGAAAGAAAGGCAAAAGATGGTCCCTGCTTTCAAGGAGCTCGGTCTAATGAGGAAGACTACATGTTAACAACAATATACAAACAAGATATATTTGGGATTACTTGGAAATAATCAACAGTGGAAGGCATTAGCTTTAAGGGGGACAAGAAAAGGCTTCTTGAAGAAGGCAGGATTTTGGAAGAGTTCAGGAGGTGGAAATGAGGAGGGAGAGTATTCCAGGCATGATGGACAGCCAAAGAAAATGGTAAGATTGGGGAGATTCAATTCCTTGTGAAAGGAATAGCAAATAGACCAGAGTCAATGGATCATAGAGTATGGAGTAGGGGTTGGGGAGAAGGTGTAAGTATAAGAGTATGAGGAAGGGTTGTGCTGAGCTTAAAATGTCAAAGAGACACTGGAGTTTGCTGAGTGAGGTGACATGGTCAAACTTGTATTTCAAGAATATTAATTTAACAGCTGAGTGGAGGGTGGAATAAGTAGGGAGAGACTCAAGGCAGAGACACCAACCAGTAGGCTATTGTAATAGTCCAAGCATAAGGTGATGAAGGTCTGCACCAGGGCTGTAGAAGTTTCAGAGGAGAGAAGGGTACACATATAAGACATATTATAAAAGTAAAATCAGTAGACTTTAGGCTTTAGATTTGAGGAGTGAAAGAGTGAGGAGTCAAGGTAGTCATCTTCTGGTACTGGAAGGATTGTCCTAAGGAAGACAAATTGCATTTCTTATATTGGCTTCTTTGAGCAGAACTAGGAGCAGAGGTTGTAAAGAGGCTAATTTCATTTTGATGTTAGGAAAATCATCCTAACAATTAAAACTATTCAAAAGTGGAATAAGTTTCTTCAGGGGAAAGGAAGTTTCCTCTCTTATAAAAACTCTGTGACCACCTGTTGGATATAATGTAGAGGGAAAAATGTTTGTTTTTTCAGGTATGGATTAGAATTTATGGCCACTGACACCCCTTCTAACTCAGACTCTGTGATGCTGTGTGACTATGCTATAGGCCTCAAGTGTTTTGTTTTGTTTATTTGGGGAAGAGGGTAGGTCAGGAAATAAGGAGCTGTGCTTGTAACCCAGTTTCAACCAAAACCTGTGATGTTTTCATGCTGCTATGTATACAAGAGACATAACTCTAGACTGGATGAGAGAATGCTGAGTGCTACATGAAACTCAATATCTGCTGAAAGGGTAGAGTTGTCTGTCATGAGAGCTATTGGAAAGAGAAGCATGTACAGTAGAGGAACCTTCTGACAAGATATTTCCCTTTTCATACACAACAGCACATAAAATGCCCAAGGTTTGAGTGAAAGCCTAGTTGTATACTATTACACCACTATGATACTGGGGTTTAGAATGGCTGTCTTTATGCCACCTAACCCACAGAACAATGTAATTAGAAAAGGGAGAACTTAACTGTGAAAATTAATAGACTTTGAGTAGCAAAAGACAGAAGATGAGCAGATCTCAACAGAAGGGAAGAGAATATTGGAAGTAGCCAATGATTTCCTTTTTTTATAGAGCCTGCTCAACTGCTATGATCTCCCATGACTGTGCCAGAGCATAAGAAGAGAGGGCCAGCCTCTATTCAGCATGCACTACTGCACCATGGGAGGAGTTGCAGTGGAGGGGTGGGAAACTCAGCAATAGAATCTGGAGAGTATGACTTACTCTGCAGCTGTTTTCCAAGGGAATGGCTGTACTGCACTGTCACTAGTAGCTTCACAGAAAGGCATTGTTTTCCATTGCCTTCTGGTCAGAAGGAAACTGTGTTCCACCATGGACGAGTTCCCTGGGGACTCTTTAGAGGGGAAACTAATAGTAATCTTCATTGGCAGCTTGTAGCCTCCAGGGAATCAGTAATTGCACCAAATAACAATATTTTTTGCTAGACTTTAACTCACCTAGTAGATTAGCATGTTAGTAAAGAGAGATCCCTTTAAGATGGATAGGACAAATGAGGGTCAAGTGTCCTGGCAGTCGACCTTCTCAATGTCCAGAACTTTCAATTCATTGCCTTGAAAGTTTCATTCTTTTCTATCATTAGCCTGTATGTAGACATGCATATTTATGTGGTCCACTTGTGCAGAGAATGGCCCAAATTTACCGATTTTCCATCTGATGCAACAAAAGAAGTCACCTCTTTAATTAGAGTACAATGGCAACAATGAATGCACTCTGCTTCTTTCCCTTCTTATAAGACTTCCTTATATGGAAGATCCAGTGATGTTATGAGAAGGCTATTTGCAAGTCTGATTTAGCAGTTTTTGATCACAAGAGACAATGTGAGTGGAAGTTTGTGATTCAAGTCTTGGGGACATTACGGAAATTTAGCTCCAGTAATGTGTGGGAATTATTCAAACAGAAATAGACTTTTAACTCTGTGGTCCATCCTATTTAGCTTGCACACCCTGGGTCTCAATGTAAATGAAAACTCCTCCAGTCATTCTCTAGGAGCTACTGTTTAGTAATTGAAAACATTCCAATTTTGTAACTACTCCGGTGTCTGGTCAGCAAGCAAAAATAGAGACCCAAATTTCTTCATACTTTCTGATGTTCAAATTCTTCTTTCTGAACACAAAGGACATATTCCTAAAAAAAGGTATCAATTATCACTTACAAGATAGTTTTATGTAGAAAAAAAATCCTAACTGATTTTACCTCATCATTTTGTGCATCTACAGTTTCATCTATCATGCAACTTTGCCTATAACATTGTTGTTTTTGCTTTTTTTTAATATTGAAAAAGCAAGGAATAAAATAAACCCTCATATCCATAAAAGAGGCAGTATTTCTGGTCCCTATATCTTAGCAGATAAACTTCTGCACTGATTCCTTATTAGGCAGACTGCAGCATGAAAGTATTTTTCATGAAACTAGAAATGATAAAAGCAATTTACTGATGATATCACGGATATATATGTGTGTGTGTGTATGTGTCTGTGTGTGTAATATATACACATATTTGTATGTATGTATATGTATATATACATATACATACATACATACATATATGGCAGCAGAGCCCACAAAATATTTCTTTCTGTAATTATTATTGTTGTTTCAATGGTATCCAACGCTTTGTGAACCCTTTGGGGGTTTTCTTATCAAAGGTCCTAGAGTGGTTTGCCATTTCCTCCAGCTCATTTTCCAGATAAGGAAACTGACGCAAATAGGGTTAAGTGATTTGCCTAGGCTCACACAGGTAGTAAATGTCCGAAGCTGGATTTGAACTCAGGTCTTCCTGAGTCCAGGCCTGGTACTCTATCCACTGTGCCACCTAGCTGCCTATTTCTAATAAGATGTATAATATGTGAACAGTAGCATCTGGGTTTAGCTCCAAAATGTTTGGAGCCAGATTGGGAAATGGCTCTTGACAGATCTGCCTTATCCTTCCCCTCTCATAAACCTACCTCTCCCTCAACCCCCACTCACATAAAGATCTGAGTTGGGAAGTCAGCTTGTACTTTTCTGTACCCTGTCTCCTTTGAACTTCCAGAACCAAGTGCAGCAATTGGGATGGGGGAAGGTGATTTCTCCCCTTCTATCCTCGTGATGGAAATTGCAAACCTCTAGGCAAATATGGCAACCTACCTATGCTTTCCCAGGTGGGCTAAGCGGGTAACTCAAGGGGTCTAAATTCCTAAATATCTTCTACCTATCTGGTTCCTTTTCTGAGCACAGGCCAGACACTAAAATTACTAAGAATAGTCCTTCCACGGATGTTCACCTAGAATCCAAGAGAACACAGGCTCCTGAATTTGATCATTCTCATACCTTATTCTTCCCCATATACCCTGTGATATGGCTTCTTGCTTTTCCTCACACATTAACACTCCATCTCTCAAGTCTGGGAACTGTCAATCAAGCCTGGAACTCTCACCTTTCTCAACTCAGCCACCTGCCTTCCTTTAAGTCTCAACTAAAATTAATCATTAGATTATGAACTCATCGAGGGCAAAGATTGTCTTTTATCTTTCTTTGGATCCCAGTGCTTACTATAGTAACTGGTATGTAGTAAGCACTTAATAAATTCTTACTTACTCAAGTCTCACTTTCTCTAAGAAGTCTCTCCTGGTCCTCCTTAACCATAATGCCTTTCCTCTCAGATTATTTCCAGTTTATCCTGTATATAGCTTATTTATGTATAGTTGTTCATTTTTGTCTCTTCCATTAGACTATGCGCTCCTTGAGAGCAGGGCATAGATTGTTTTGTTTTGTTTTGTTTTGTTCATTTGTTTTTGCCTCTCTTTGTATCCCCAGTGCTTATTACAGTAGACATTTAACAAATTCTTGTTGGCTTAACTTGACTTTGAAGCTATGATCTACACAGAGAAAAGTAATCTCAATAGATTATCTCTCTGAAGCTAAAAAAGTTCATACCATGGGATGGGGGGAGAAAGGGAGAGGGGCAGAGATAGCCAGATCTTGCCAACCCTGTTATTGCCATAAGTAGCTCGGGCAGTGTAGGTCAGAAGCAGACAGAGTATATTAGTATCTTAACCTTCTCAGAAGAATCTAATAGTCTATTTTAATGTTTTATAGCCCAGTATTTGTTCATGGACTCTTCTAGAGTCCTTTATGACTTAGACATTTTCTCTAGTGAGGGAAACAAAGGCAGTCCCATATATGATACTGGTATTGTACATTAAGTGCTTACATTAGAATTGAAGACTTTGTTATCTACTTTGGGGAAACCTAAATTCAAGTTACCCTTTAGCTCTATGTTCCAGATTTCTGCAGAGTAAAACTGAGGAGAAGGGTCAGGGAATGAGACAAGGAAAGAACCAAAAGGAGAGAACAGTCAGATGCCTGGGATCAGTTTTAATCCCTGTGAGCCCAGAGTTTGTGAGGGATCTCTGGGCTACAAGTGACATCTGCTTGATGCTTACAAACTGAGGAAGTATAGGTATGGGGAAGATTCTAATCTATTGGTCCCTGGAAGACAGATGTAGACAAGGTAGAATGTTCTACTATGCAGAGCATTCCTTTAGATCAATATGAAAATTAAACTTCAAGTTCTGGGACCAAAGAAAACTCTCATTTTGTCTCAGCAATTGAGAGCACTGGTAGGTATTAACCACACGCTCTTGAGAGTGTGTGATTCTTGAGAATCAGATGTCAACAGGCAAGAGGGAATTTGTTTTCTCTAATGGAGTAACCTCAACATGCACCTTTTCCCTTCATGCTGGTACCTTTCAAGGAAATATTCTGAAACAAAGTTCTGAATTATTAACATGCTTAACATTCATGCACCTCTTAATGTGGATGTATTTGAAGGTGGGGGAAGATCAATTTTCTGTTTCTAATTTTTAATTGAGTCTAATGACCAGAAATGACCTAGCAGCCTTTCAGCCTCAGGAGGCAAAGCATTGAGTGGATCTGGAGAATGAGATTCTTCCCCTCGCATGAATATTTTTCATTTCAGACTCTGTCCCTGAATCTGCCAACATGACAATGCTCTTCAATAATAAAAAAGACATGTTTGAGGGGTTTTGTAAAGATGACACCTGTCTGCCTGACACTCTTCCAGCGTGCCTTCACCAGGTACCAGCTCCTTAGCTCCTGATGCACCATGGGTTGTCAGTCACATGCTTACTTGTGATTTACATTCCCTCTTAACCAATAAAAAGTGACTAAGAATAAAGAAAATAAAATCAATCACATTAATAAAATGAATACCTTTCCCTGATTCTTGGGGCTAAAAACATTTCTCAGTGGAAGCACTCATCAAAAGTAAAAACTTTTTAAGGTTAATTATTGAATTAATGTATCCCCAGCCCAAGAAACCTGTCCTTGTGCATAGACACAAAAATCTTGAAATACAGATTACTTTAAACCTACAAAAACAAATTTATCTCACATCATTTGTTAGAGAGACTAAATTTTGTGATATGTTCAGTACAGAAATCAAAATATTCCCTAATTTATCTATTTAATTCACCCTTCAAAAAAAAAAGTCTACTTGAATTATTGATGCATAGGAGGCCAGGTGATTGAAAGTGGATGAACCATTTTCACTCCCCTCCAGGTAGGTAGAACTAGAAATTATTTCTCATCATTAAATTGAAAAAAAAATTTTTACTTTTAGATGGCATGACAGTGACACAAGATCTCTCCAAGACTATTTCAGAGGCAGCTGGAAATTGAAAACCTTTCAGCATAAGAAACAAGAGTAAATCTTTTATACTCCCATTAACATTAATGGGAGTTATGTAGGCAAAGCTTCACACATTGAGCTAGGACTATGCCTCATTCCACATCAAATTAATAGCCAGTGTTTTGCTACTTTCCCATGGCAACAATAAAAACACAATATAATACCACAAACACCCACTGCATATTGAGTAGGAGGGTGTGGACATTAAAGGCAAAGGAATCTTTTTTTCATTCCATCTGTAGACCTCCTATAGAGATCAATGGTAACTATACAAAGACTCGAGATCGGATGTCACTCTGTAATCAAGAGCCATTTCTAGGAAGTATGTTTTTTTTTTCACTTCCTCCAAGATTCCACACTTCCCTGAAGGGACAGACAGCAGTGAGAAAGCCCCTGGCAAAATCCAGAACATAATTAAATGCTGGTTTTAAAGGTCAAGGCACTTTAAGGGTCAACCTACTTTATAGAGTCTGTGTTATAGAGAAATATTCTATGCCACAGTATAAATAGTGAAGATATAACTTGACCTGCAGCAACATAAAGCAGTGGAAAAACAAAGTGCTTTATAATATTTTTGAATGTGTTTCAGAAGGCACCAGCAGGATTGAGGTAGTCATGACAATATCAGCTGCTCTCTTTATCTATAACATCTGCAACCTTTTCCTCCCTGCATCCAAAGTGACAATGCTTCCTTTTCCTTACATTCGCATGTGATTATTTTTTTCCACTTAATAAAAGCAACTGTTTAAAAATTATCAAATGTGAATGTCAGGATTCCAAATAACAAATATAAGGGATATCTATCAGTCAACTATGAAGAAATAGTAATTCATGTAAACAAGAGAAACTTTGATCTCACAGGAAAGAAAGGCACTTCTGTAGCTCTAGAGCAGCTCACATGGTGAGTGTCTTTCCACCCATCCCCATAACTAGGCCTAAGAAGTAGAATGAAAAAAAATCATGGTGTTCTGTAGGATGTCTGTTCATCAATGTACAAAATTAGCAGACAGAACTACAGACCTTATTAATGAGTCTATATTCAAATTACTTAATGCCTAGCTGGGCCCTTAATGATCAGGAAGACTCAAGCCACATAACTTTGTAACCCCAAATTCTCATGAATGAAGCTGTACTAAGCACAGAGTGAGCTGTTAAACTGATATTATTGTCTTCTCATAAAACTAGTTTTTAGGTCTCAATGGCATGCCTATCAAACTAAATTTTCAAACTAAATATAGCACCTATGCTTAGATATCTGCATAAATTTTTACTGCAGCAATGCCAAAGTATTTCAAAGATATCAAAATTATCTTGGTACAAATCCTGCCTCCAAAAATTACTAGTTATGTGATACTCAGCAAGTTAAAATCATTGAATCCTTAGTTGTTTTTTTTTCATGTAATAAGATAGTAATAATATCCATATTTCTTCCCTCACAGGGTGGTTGTGAGGCTCAAAAGAGATAGTATAAGTAAAGTGATTTGTAATTTTTAAGTGCTACATAAACAACTGCTACTATTATGTATCATTCTCAATGAAGCACTATTTGGATGCCCCACAATGGCATAGAGTTGATTCAGGGTTGTCAAAGGCTAGGATATGTTAATGGAGCTCAAACTCTAGCAAGTCTCAGCGTGTGAGAAAGGTCTGAAGTATGGTCTGAGCAAAAGACTGTAATGGATTTCCAAGAACGAGCATAACTGGATACAAAGAAGCTTATCATAGGTAGAATGGTCATTTGGTAATGGAAACCCATGAAATAAATTTAAATACATATTATCCTTTGACCTTTGCAATTCTTTTATCCTTCCACTTCTTGGTGGGAAAATGGGTAAAAGGAACTATCATGCCACCCTTAGATCATCCATAAATAGCAGATTGGCTATCTATACTTTAGAGAGCCTTCTCCAATGATCAAAAAATGAGTCTATCTTGACATTTTTACTATAAATTAAATCTCAAGATAGAAACTAGATGGAAGGAAATTGCATCTAAAGAGAAAGATGGCTCTCAGGTTCTCCCTGAAAAGCCAAAAAGAAGTTAGAGTAGGTATTACCAAGAGTTTAACAAGAAACATCCTGTCATGGGAGATTTGGTCATCTCATACTGAAGTGCAGATAAGACAATGAAAAGAAGTTAAGTAAAATACTAGTTAAAAGAAGTTTGTTGAGAAATACAACTAAGCCTAGTCATTAAAGAACATTTAGGTATAAAACTAAAGAGGACCACAAACATATAAAAGTTGGGGAAAAACCTGCACAGATGTTTATAACAAGTGTTTATAGAAGATGTAGAAGTATACTGAAGAAAACAATATGGGTAATTCAGCTGGCTTAGATCAAGCATTTACAGAAGAGTGCCATCTTAGAAGGGATATAATGTTAAGGGAATTGAAGAACAAATTTACAAAGTAGGTGGAAAGGAAGGTAATGAAGGGATGGAAAAATAACAGACATTATTACAAAAAAAAAGCAGTTGAGAGAACAATAATAACCAACAACTCTATGCCTATTTTCAATTTATATAAAATTTTATGAGTATAACTTACAAACTCATTGAAGGTATCCATACTGAGTATGTCAGAAAAAAAAGAAGTCTTTTACAAGCAATATTCCACAGCATATGATAAGACATAAATTTAAATCCTACCTCTGATAATTATATGACTTTGGAAAAGTTACTTAAACCTTCAGACTCAGTTTCTGCACCAATAAAATGGGAATATTAATAGTTTCTACCTCACAGGATTGTTGTGAGAACCAGGCAAGGTATTTGTACATAAAATACTGCATGATCCCTAAGGCTTTGTGTAAACATAAGCTATTACACAACTAACTGAAAAATATAGAGAATACAAGATCACATTCCCCTTAGTTTTCTAACTGTATTTTTGTTCAATTCTGAAAAACATCACCATAGAGAGTCTTTTCCAACAATGTCTCTTTCTCGCATATATCAAAACTATATAATCATTGAAAAATCACTGGTTACTAATATCAACTGAGACATAAAATAGGGAGATATATGCTTGTCAGATGTATTTGTCAATATTGTTGAAAAGATCCAGAAGAAAGTCCAAGTCCAAAAAACAATCTTTAGAGATGGTGATATCTTCAAAATGTTTGTTTGCAGATGGAATACAGCCCCTAAACCCTGAAGAGCCTTCTAAATGAGATCTATACCTCTCAAAAGAGTCTGACGTAACCAAACACATGGGAAAAATTAAGATGATGAAGAACACCTATGGTCCAGATCAGTGGTGTTAACCTCAAATAGAAACAGATCCCTGCAGGCTAGACATATTGACTAAGAAAACTACAAATTAACATTACATATATGGTATTGTATTTTTTTTTGTTAAACATTTCCCAATTACATTTTAATCTGGTTCATGCCATGTTGTATGCAGCTTGGAGCTAGTGGACCTAGAGTTTGACACCTTGATCAAGACTATGATATGGGGGTGAAGCTAGGTGGTGCAGTGGATAGAGCAACAGCCCTGGAGTCAGGAGGACCTGAGTTCAAATTTGGCCTCAGACACACAACACTTACTAGTTGTATGACTCTGGACAAGTCACTTAAACCCATTGCCTAGCCAAAAAAAAGACTGTGATATAAAGTTGAATGGCCAATTATACAGACACTATAAATGGACAGAGAGTTAGGCCCAGGATTAATCAGAAAGTAAACAGTTTAGGTTGCAAAGAAATACCAGCTGCCAACAATCATGTTTCCATTGCCTTTTGCATGTTTCCTATGTAGACTAGAATCATTTGAATGATTAGTTCTCAGTAATCTGAATAACTATCCATGTGAAAATACAATTTCTTATCATTATGTTGTAGCTTGTTATTATTTTCAAAAGTTCCTTTAGATACATGTGAAACCCCCATACAAGAACACAAACTTGTATGCATTTACACAGCGGAAAGGTGATTATTTTTCCTATTTATTATGTATAATTAGTCAGTAGACAAGCATTTATTAAATATTTAGCATGTGCCAGGGATTATGTTAAATGCTGGAAATACAAATACAAGAAAAAGAAAGGCACTCCCTGGCCTTATATTCTAAAGGAAGAAATGAACACATAAAAGGAAGCTGGAGACTGGAAGAGGACAGGGTCATGATGGAGAATTCTGAAATATTGCCAGATGAGAAATTAAGACATGGCTGGCCTGGATACTCTTTAAATTAATATTCTGGAAGCTGTTATGCAGAGGGAAGGGTCTGAAAAGTGAAAAATACTTCTGAGGTGTGAATTCCAGGGCTGACTTGATCTTCCATTATGAAAAGGTTCACACCATGACGATTATACATATGTTTTGCATGACTACACATGTATAACCTATAATGAATTACTTGCCTTCTCAGGTGGGGAGGCAGGGGGAGGAAGGAAGAGAATTTGGAATTCAAAGTTTTAAAAACGAATGTTAAAAATTGTTTTTACACGTAACTGTTGTAAATAAAATACTACATAAAATAAAATTTAAAACTTGGAAAAATTCTTAGGTTCATTTCCTGTTGTTTTGTTTTTTTTGCTTTGTTTATTTTTTTTATGTTCAGATGGTAGTACTTCTATGCTAAGGAAAAGATTTTAAATATCATTGGACATTTTTGCTAAAATAATAAATGTCTATTAACTTCTCTGGCACATCCTAGAATTCCCTCTGACCAACTTGCATCAACTGTTGTCAAAGTTTGGGAAACAGCTAAGGAAGCTTCATTGTAAGTTTAATCGTTTTCTCATCTTCCTTTGACTTTTTTTTCTTAATTGTCTCAATGCTATTACCATCCATTCAAAATCAAATTCTTATAATTGTCCAGTAAGTTAAATGATTGAAGCTTTTTTCTGTACCACAAAACCGGTTGAAATCAAGTAAGTTAACATGTTGTTTTTGTTTTGTTTGTATATACAAATACAGAAGAAAACAAAACAAAATAAGATTCTTCTTAAATTTTTCAATAAATAGACTATTTTAAGTAATAAGTGAATTGCTAACTGACTTAACCAATTTGACAAAAGGATCTAGTTGTTCTTATATCCCAACGATCTGGTTTCTAATTGCCTAAAGATGAGAGTTTACTTTCCCTGGCCTGGCTGAGCCTGTGGTTCCAGGCTTATATTCTATTTTTCACCTTTACAAACCCTACACTCTAACCAAATTCGACTCTTCCACATTCCCAAGATAGAGCTGTACACTTCCCACCTCTATCTTTACACATGCAGTTCCCTTACCTAGAATGATTTCTCCTGAGTTCAAATTCAGCTACAGATACTTACTTACTCACTGCATGACCCTAGGTAAGTCACTTAACCTCTGCCTCAATTTCCTTAACTACAAAATGGAGATAGTAATAGAGTTTTCTTTACTTGCAAGGTTCTTGTGAGGATCAAATGAGATATTTATAAAGAGCTTAGCACAGTGCTTGGCACATAGTAGGTGCTTAGTAAATATTTTTTCCCTACTTCCCTGCCTCCATCTTTAAAAATTGTACCAATCTTTCATCGTCTATCTCAAACTGTCACTTCTTTCCTGGTTGCCTCCCTAATTCCTTTAGCCAGAAATGTCCTCTGAACTCCTATAGCCCTATGGTTCTAAACTTCTCTTGCATTTGTGTATCTCTTACATCTCGACATTTTATCTTTCCTACTAGATTTTAAAATGAAGTCAGGGGTGATGTCTCATTCAATTTGGTATGTACCAGCACTGCTTTACGGACAGTAGTTAACCAAGAAATGTTCGTTAGATGAATCAATGAATTTACTGCTCTTTCAATCCCCTAATCTGAAAATCAGATTTTCCTAAATGATATATTTGTAAGAGAACTTGTTTTGTTTCTTGCCTTTTCTGTGCCTTTTTAGTAAGATAAAATAAGTACCCTAGTGGTTAGCAGGTACCCACAATGTCTTTTCCTTTGTTCATTTAAGCCTATTGAGTTTTACATTGATACTTTTTAGAGGTAATTGTGATTTTGGAACTTTGTTTAACCACTTTCTTTAAAAATTTCATCTCCCTTTGCCCATTATCTGACAAATGCTCTATGTGGCCTGCTAGCTTTCATTTCTTTATTACTAGTTTGCAGTGCATGAGGCTGCCAGAATAGAGAAAGTCCGTCCTCAGTGTTTGACAACTAAACGATGGTGAGAAGGGCTACAGAGTTGATTTTTTAAAACAAATCCCTTAGAGAGGAAGCAACTCCTATTCTGGCAGGATACTTTAGTAACAACTTCTGTGAAACATTTTGCTATAAATACCAATTTTTTTTATAGATTTGAAAATATTTAGTTCCCAAGATGAACCCTGTTGTAAAAGTACAGTTTTCCATGAAAAGGGGAAGTCAGTTTGCTATTTATTTGGTCTACTCAGCCAATTCCAGCAGCCCATCTGTTATCAAGTAGTTAGAATAAGAATGCGTATTAAAAGAAATGAAATTTCATTTCCTCTAAGTTCAGAGAGTATCTAGAACCTAGTGGCAGCTTGGTTCGGTGGATAGAAAGGTGACCTTGGAGTCAGAAAGGCTTAGGTTTATGTCTCACCTATGAGATCTATTAGTTGTGTGACCTTGGGAAAGTCATTTAACTTCTTAGTCCCTCAACTAAGACTAAGTTGCAGAGCAGATTCCTTCTCTATTAAATCATCGATCTAGTACAATTGTAAGGTGAGGGAGGGTTAAATTAGGCTAGTAACCCACTGGAGGGCAAAAGTTCGAATTACGGAATTTTAGAGCATCAGAAACCCTGGAGGTGTTATGGTGCAATGGATAGACTGTTTTGCTTGTCCCTACTCAGGTCCCCCTTTGAGACTCATAGGGTACACGCCACAAAAATACTAGGGTATTTTTTCACATTTTTCAAAATATTCAAGCTTTTCAAAACACTTAATTGACTATTGATCAATATTTCCTAATGAAACTTTCTATTCAAAAGGATATCAAGTCTTTTAAGTACTTCTAAAATGGAAACTGGGAAAATAAACTTTTACAGAAATTTTAAAAAAGAGTCATAAGGGATAGACTGCTATCTGTATGGGTTCTCATATTGATGTAATCTCACAGCTTTTGTTGTATTGAACTACTTAGGATATATCTGATTTAAGCCCTTCATTTTACAGATGAGGAGATTGAGGCCCAATGTGACTTTCTCATGGAATACAACTAAGCATGACCAAAGCACAGACTAGAATTGAGATCCCTAATCAATGTTCTTTCCAAGATACCAGGATGTCTCTTTTTCTTTTAATGAATAAATAAGAATTGTTTTTAATTACTCTATCAAATCACTGCACCAAGCAACACTAACCCTCAGCTGGCATTGCTGGGGTGTAAATAAGTGTGTCTAAAGTACTTAAAAATATGATTTCAAAGGGAATTGAACATTCTTCCTGATATCTTGTTTGCTAGACTAATTTAATTAACACACTCCTTTAGTCATAGATGGAACAAAGGTAAATTAGACAAATCTCACTCGAAATTCATACGAATTCTGAACTCACGCAGGCCCATTTAATAAGTCTATGTTATACATAGTATTTGCAGTCCATTGAAACAAATGTTTGCAATTTGTACTATGATTCTCAAAATTCAAAGTCCCAACCACTCTGCTTATATGGGCAGAACTTTCCTTTCTAATTGTCTGAATTTCTGGTCCCCAGAGTACTTTGGTTCCAGTGAGGGAAAAAAAAAAGGAATACGAAAGAAATATTTGCCAGCTAAGCAGCGGCTAGATCTATTTCTATGGGAAATGGCTTTTTTATACTTCTATACTTCTTTTGTTTCTATCACTCTTGTTTCTCAATATAAGCCTCCCACTAGAATCCTTTGCTGCAAAATAAATCAACATATTGACCCTGTGAAGGCATATCTTTTTTCTACACCAAGGTTTATTAAAATTGAGATACATGAACTTGAATGGGAAAAAATTAAAATTTATGTAAATAAACATATATGCACATATGTGTGTGTATATATATTATATATGTATATGTTTATATATACATATAATTTTATTTGTTTATTTTCACTAAGCTCTAACTGAAATTTAGCGAGCATTTCCTTCAATTATGAACGTAAACAACAAACTACAGTAGTATTAGCAATACCTATGTCTTTGTCATCAATGGAAATTGTGATCTTTTCATATGACATTATGGTCTGTGATCCAAAGAAGTTTTAGAACCCCTGTTTTCCACCTATAGTCAACCAGCTCTATAGAAATCAGAAAGATATATGTTATCATCAGTCTTCTAGACTAAGGAGTTCAGGTTTTTTCTTCAAACAGTACATTTTAAGATTAACTGCATCTTTCTTAAAGCCTATAAATAACCTAGAGGTTAAAGTTGTAGAAAAGGCATAGTTATAGAATTCCTTGGAAATCATTTACTATATTTTGTTTATAGGCTCTCATCTTCAAAAATGTTTAAATAAGCCAGTTATGGTAGGCCATACCTGTACTCTCTGCTATTGGGGAGGCTGAGGCTTGAGCCCAGGAGTTCTGAGCTTTGATAGGACTCAGATGAATGTACTATTTCTGGCACCAATATGGAGGGGGTTAGGGGCAATTATCAGGCTGCCTAAAGAGGGGTGAATTGGCTTAGGTCAGAAATAAAGCGGGTCAAATAAAGCAGATCAGCAGTGGTATCTGGGAACCAAGATCTGAAAATAGGTAGAAAAAGAGAGAAAGGGAGAAAGAATATATAATTATAGCTTCCATTTATATAAAACCATAAAGGTCACATGCTATTTTCCTCATAAGGACCTTTTCTAGGTAGGTAGTACAAGTTATTACCTTCATTTCATAGATAAGAAAATTAAGTCTAGGAGAGGTTCAGTGATTTGCGTATATTCACATAGTAAACAAATGGCAAAGCTAGGACTTAAAAGCAGATCTCCATGAGACTAGGTGGTAGAAGGTAGATAGGTGGCTCAGTGGATAGAGAGGCAAGAAGACTCATCTTTGTGAGTTCAAATCTGGTCTCAGATACTTACTACCTGTGTGACCCTGGGACCCAAACTTAACAGTTTGCTTCAGTTTCCTCACCTGTAAAGTAACCTGGAGAAGGAAATGGCACCACTGAACAATAGCTCCCTGAGTCCAACACTCCAATTTGTAAAAATATTTGGATGTCTTCAAGATGCAGAATAGAATAGTGAGTACTTTTAAAAAAAAATAAGAGAATGATTTTGAAAGCTTATTTCCTTAACAAAACTCAATTCAATGTTGCTGAATGTATTTTTGAAAAGAGAAGAGAAACTAAGGGGTAAAGGATAGGAGAAAGAATATGAATATCTAAAATAATCTGGGAATGGAATTTATTAAATTTATTTATGAAGCATTTCTTAAACACCTACTATGCTCCAGGCATTGTGCTAAGTGCTTTACAAATATTATTTCATATGATCCTCAGAACAACCCTGGGAGGTAGGTGCTATTATTATTATCACCTTTTTTCAATTGAAGAAACTGAGATAAACAGAGGTTAAGTGACTTGCCCAGGACCATGTAGCTAGTAACTATATGAGATTGGATTTGTTCTCAAGTCTTCCTGACTCCAGATCCACCATTCTATGTGCTGGACAACCTAGATGCCTCTAACTTGGTCACCCATATAATCACTGAGATAAAAATTCTTAAGTGTTAGACCAGGTTTATAAAGTTTACAAAGGGAGGAGACTTCACATTGTCTCTTCTTTGAAGAAATAAGATTGAAGGATAGAGGTTGATTGGGAAACACCACAAGTAATCAGTTCTCCCAAGCCTAAGGTTTTAGGATAAGTACCAAATTAAAAATGTGATGCCTAGAGGGGTCTGCCTGAGGCTAACACAGGGCCTTCTGAATTTTCACCTAAGACACTTTAAAACATCTAAAATCCAAACAGCTTGAGACCATAGGAAGGAAGAAAGGGATAAGGCATCTGAAAGAAGGAAAATGATCATTGAAAAGCCAGCATATAGAATAATCAATCAATTAACTAGCATTGATTGAGAGCTTGCTCTATGCTTAGGAAATGTTCCAGGTGCTAGGGATACACTGACAAAAATGGAAATAATCCCTTGGTCTAACGGACTTTACAGACTAGCCTGGGGACATAAAAAAGGACATAGTATATTCCAGGGATTAGGGGCCAACTAGCACAGGGGCATCAGATTTTGTGCTATGTATAAGGAACAGCAAGAAATCCAGTTTGGCTAGCCCTCCATCTGTGGAGAAGGAAGCAATGTGTAATAAGACTGGAAAGGTTGTGAAGGACTTTAATTATCCAATAATTGCATTTATTTTTGCCTGGAGTTAATAGGAAGGGGTTTGTTGAGTCTGGGGAGTGACATGGTTAGATCAGAAGCAGCAGAGAAAATGGATTGGAGAGGGGAGAGACTAGAGGCAGGAAGACCAGTCAGCAGGTTATTGCAATAGTGAGAAGGTGGGAGGTAGCTAGGTGGCGCAGTGGATAGAGCATGGGTCCTGAAGTTGGGAAGACCTGAGTTCAAATCCGGCCTCAGACCAAACACTAGCTGTGTGACCCTGGGCAAGTCAGGTAACCCCAATTGCCTAATAATAATAATAATGAGAAGGCAAAGAGGTGATAAGGACCTGCACAAGGGTAGGAGCTGACTGAAAAGAGGCAAAAGTAGGAATGCAAGAGATGTCATGGGAGTAGAAAGGACAAGATTTAAAGACTGAGAGGATATGTGTGGTGAGTGGGAATGAGTTGAGAATAAAGCTGAGGTTGTGAACTTGGGTGAGTTTTTAATTTCTTCGCTGTTACTTTAAGTCAATGTAATTTTCTATAGCTTTCTATAGTACATAAATGTATTAATACTTATACTGATAAACTACAAGAAGGGACTTATTTTATTTTTTTAAAAAAAAATAAACATTAACTTGTATTTGTGGTAATTAGTAATTAGGTTTTGGAATGACCTTTACTAATGAGGTCTGGGCTACCCAACTAGCAATAGCAATAATTAACTATCCCTAAATAGGAAATACAAAAATTTTGGGATCTTGAGAAGACTTTAATGAGTATATTTAGAAGATGTAAATTAGTAATTTTAGTAATAGAAAGTACCACAGTAACCTGTCCTTTCTCCAATAAGTGAGAGGCAGCTAGGAGGAGCAGAGGATAAGGTGGTGGGCCAGGTGTCAGGAAGATTTGAATTCAAATTCAGCCTCAGACACTTAAAAGTTGTGTGATTTGGGGCAAATCTCTCTGTCTCAGTTTCCCCAACTGTAAAATGGGCATGATAATGATACTATCTACCTCACAGGGTAGTTGTTAGGATCAAATGAAATATTCGTTATAAAGCATTTAGCAAAGTGCCTAGTGAATAGTTAGTGCTTGTTCATTCCCTTCCCCCCTCAAAAAAAGTGTTTGATTTGAAACAGGCCTTGGCCATTTTGATGCCCTAATTCAAGCATTAGTGGAAGAAAAAATAAAAGCAAGAAGACCAATTGTTTTGGTGTTATGTACACATTATGTAATAAAGCTGACATTTAGGAAGCTACTTTTAAGGTTTACAAAAGCTTTTAAATATTATCTCATCTGATCCCAACACAACCCTGTGGAATAGATACTAAGTAATATCATCCTTGTTTTATAAATAAGAAAACTGAGGCTCAGGGTGGTTCAGCACTTATGGTCACGTAACTAATTATTGTCAGAAACAGTATTCAAACCCAGGTCTTTCTTTACTCCATGTCCACCACATCCCTTTAAAGAAACTAGATTGCCAAAGATGGCAGAGAGAAGTCAGGAAGTTGCCTGAACTCTCCCAGTTTCCCTCAGAAACAATGTTAAATCAAGCCTCTAAAAGAATTCTGGAGGGACAGAAGCCATAAAAAGATGGAGTGAAACAATTTTCCAGCCCAAGATAACTTAGAAGGATTTCAAAAAAGGTCTGTTTCACTTGGGTAATCGGGGGTTCAGCAGGCCAGTGGCACAGAAGTCCAACTGTGAAGCTGCTAGCCCCAGCACAGCAAGCAAACTACCAGCCCTGGAAGGCAGCATGCAGTAGGTTCAACTAGCCTGTGCCACACTAGTACAGTGGGCAAGGCACCAGCCCTAGAGGGCACAGTGCAGAAAACCAGTGACTGGACCCCTGTCCCTCGGTGCAAAATCTTGGAACACTAGCCCCTGTACTCCAGGAAGAACTCAAAAAGTATTTTTAAAATCAAGTAAGAGAGGTAGAAGAAAAATTTGGAAAAGAAAATGAGAGTTATGCAAGAGAATTATGGGAAAAGAGTCAATAGCATGTCAAAGGAAGCAAAAAATTGACAGAAGAAAACAACTCCTTTAAAAGTAGAATTGACCAAGTAGAAAAGGAGATACAAAAGCTAACTGAAGAAAATAATTCCTTAAGATTTAGGACTGGGAAGGTGGAAGCTAATAACTCTATGAGACATCAAGAATTAGTCAAATAAAATCAAAAGAATGAAAAAATAGAAGAAAATGTAAAAAACCTCATTGGAAAAACAATTGATCTAGAAAATAAATCCAGGAAAGCAAATTGACTACCTGAAGGCCAGGATCAAAAAAAGAGCCTGGAGAGCATCTTTCAATAAATTATCAAGGAAAAATGCTCTGATATCCTAGAACCACAGGATAATATACTGATTAAAAGAATCTACCAATCAGTTACTGAAAAAGATCCCAAAATGAAAACTACCAGCAATATTGCAGCCAAATTCCAGAACTACCAGGTCAAGGAATAAGTACTGCAAGCAGCCAGAAAGAAACAATTCAAATATTAAGGAGCCACAGTCAGGATAACACTGGACTTAGCAGCTTCTACATCAAAGAGCTTGGAATATGATATTCCAGAAGGCAAAGAAGCTTGGATTACAAGTAAGAATCAACTACCCAGCAAAACTGAGCATAATCTTTCAGGGGGAAAGATGGACATTCAGTGAAATAGGGGACTTTGAAAATTTCCTGATGAAAAGACCAGAGCTGAACAGAAAATTTGATCTTCAAATACAAGACTCAAGAGAAGCACATAACGGTAAGCAGGAAAGAGGAATGAAAGGAAAAAAAAACTTCGTATTCAATAAGATTAAAGTGTTTACATCCCTACATGGGAAGATGATACTTGTAACTCTTAAGAACTGTATCTCTATTAGGGAAGTTAGAAGGAGTAAACTTAGAAAAGAGTGTGTGGGTATAAGTTGACTTTGATGTGATGATAAAAAAATTAAAAGAGGGTGAAAAAAGATTGTACTAGGAGAAGAAGAAAGGGGGAGACAGCATGGGGTAAATCATATCACATGAAGAGGTATGAAAGACCTATTACAATAGAGAGAAAAGAGGGAGAGGGTGAGTATTGTTTGAACTTCACTCTCATTGGATTTGACTTAAAGAGGGAATAACATACACACTCAGTTGGGTAAAGAAATCTATCTTGTCTTAGGGAAATAAAAGGAGAAGAGGGATAAAAGGGAGGGGATTGATAGAAGGTAGGACAGATTGAGGGAGGTGGTGGTCAAGAGTAAAACTCTGGTGAGGAGAGCCAGGGTGAAAGGAGAGAGAAAGAAAAGCATAAATGGGGAAAATAGAATGGAGGGAAATACACAGTTGGTAAGCATAACTGTGAATGTGAATAGGATGACCTCTCTCATAAAATGGAAGTGGATAGCAGAGTGGGTTAAAAAATAGAATTCTACAATATGTTGTTTACAAGAAACACATTTGAAGCAGAAAGTCACACACAGATTAAAAGTAAAAGGCTGGAGCAGAATATATTATGGTCCAGTTGAAGTAAAAAAAAAAAAAGCAGGGGTAGCAATCCTTATCTCAGATAAAGCAAAAGCAAAAATAGATCCAATTAAAAGAGACAAGGAAAGAAACTACATCTTGCTGAAAAGGCATCAGAGACAATGGAGTAATATCAATACCAAGCATAAATGCACCAAGCAGTATGGCATCCAGATTCTTAGAAGAGAAGTTAAGTGAGTTACAAGAAGAAATAGATAGCAAAATCATACTAGTGGGGAACCTTGATCTCCTCCTCCCAGAACTAGATTAAATCTAACCACAAAATAAAAAAGAAAGAAGTTAAGGTGAATAGAATTTTAGAAAAACTAAATATCATAGACCTCTGGAGAAAATTGAATGGGGATAGAAAGGAATGTACCTTTTTTTTCTGAACAGTAGATGGCACCTACACAAAAATTAACCATGTATTAGGGCATAAAAACCTCACAATCTGATGCAGAAAGACAGAAATATTAAATGAATACCTTTGAAATCACGATGAAACAAAAATTATGTGTAATAAAGGACTATGGAAAAATAGATGAAAATTAATTGGAAATGAAATAATCTATTCCTAAAGATAAAGATGAGTGGCTCAGACAACAAATCATAGAAATAATAATTTCATCAAAAATGACAACAATGAGACAAAATACTAAAATTTATAGGATGCAGCCAGAGTAGCACTTAGAGGAAATTTTATATAATTCTAAGTGCTTACATGAATAAAATAAAGAAACAGCAGATCAATTAATTGGGCATGCAATTTTAAAAGTTAGAAAAAGAACAAATTAAAAAGCCTCAATTAAATACCAAATTAGAAATTCTGAAAACTAAAGAAGAGATTAATAAAATTGAAATTAAGAAAACTATTGAACTAAAAAATAAAATTAAGAACTGGTTTTATGGGAAAAAACAATAAAATAGATAAACTTTTGTTAATTTGATTTAAAAAAAAGAAAAAAGAAAGCCAAATTACCAGTATCAAAAATGAAAAGGGTGAACTCACCACCAATGAAGAGAAAATTAAAGCAATATTTAGGAGCTATTTTGCCCAACTGTGTGGCAATAAATCTCACAATCCAAGTGAAATAGATGAATATTTACAAAAATATAAATTGCCCAGATAAACAGAAGAGTAAATAAAATAGTTAACTCCATTATAAAAAAAGAATTGAATAATCCATCAATTAACTCTCTAAGAAAAAATCTCCAGGGCCAGATGGATCTACAAGTGAATTCTACCAAACATGTAAAGGACAATTAATGCCAATACTATATAAACTATTTGGAAAAATAGGTGAAGGAGTCCTACCAAATTCTTTTTATGATACAAATATGGTGCTGATACCTAAACAGGGAAGAGCCAAAAAATAGAAAGAAAATTATAGGTCAATTTCCCTATTTATATTGATGAAAAAATTTTAGATAAAATATTAGCAAACAGATTACAGCAATTTATCATGAGAATAATGCACTATGAACAGGTGGGATTCATACCAGAAATGCAGGGCTGGTTCAATATTAGGAAAACTATCAGTATAATTGACCATATCAACAAAATTAACAGAAATTATATGATTATCTCAATAGATGCAGAAAAAGCTTTTGAAAAAGTATAGCACACATTGCTATTAAAAAACACTAGAAAACATAGGAATAAATGGAGTTTTCTTTAAAATGATAAGCAGTATCTATCTAAAACCATCAGCAAAAATTATATGTAATAAGAATAAGCTAGAAGCTTTCTCAATAAGATCAGGAGTGAAGCAAGGGTGCTAGTTATTACTACTATTATTCAATATTATTTTAGAAGTTTTAGCTTTAACATTAAGAGAAGAAAAAGAAATTCAAGGAATTAGAACAGACAACTAGGAGATAAAACTATCACTCTTTGCAGATGCTATGATGATATACTTAGTGAATACTAGAGAATCAACTAAAATACTTCTTGAAATAATTAACAACTTTAGCAAAGTTGCAGGATACAAAATAAAGCCACATAAAGAAGCAGTATTTCTATATATTAGTAACAAAGTCCAGAAAGAGAAATTCCATTTAAAATAACTGTAGAAAATATAAAATACTTGAGAGTCTACTCGCCAAGACAAACCCAGGAACTATGTGAACACAATTACACAACACTTTTCACATAAAGTCAGATCTAAGCAATTGGAAAAATATCAATTGCTCATGGGTAAGCTGAGCTAATATAATGAAAATGACAATTCTACCTAAATTAATTTATTTATTCAGTTCCATACCAATCAAACTACTAAAAATATTTCATAGCACTAGAAAAATAATAACAAAATTCATCTGGAAGAACAAAAGTTCAAGAATTTCAAAGAAATTAACTTTTAAAAATGTAAAGGAAGGTAGCCTAGCCATATCAGATCTAAAACCATATTATATAGCAGCAATCATCAAAACTATTTGGTACTGGCTAAGAAACAGAGTGGTGAATAAGTGGAATAAATTAGGTATCCAAGACACAGTAAACAGTAAATGACTATAGCAATCTACTGTTTGATAAACCCAAAGACTCCAGCTTCTGAGATAAGAACTCACTATTTGACAAAAAATGCTGATAAAACTGGAAAATAGAGTGGCAGAAACTAGGTATAGATCAACACTTCACACCCAATACCAAGATAAAGTCAAAATGGGTACATGGTTTAGACATAAAGCATACCATAAGCAAATCAGGAGAGCAAGGAATAGTTTACTTGTCAGATCTATGGAGAAGGGAAGAGTTTACGACCAAACAAGAGATAGAGAACACTATGAAGTACAAAATGAATAATTTTTATTTCATTAAATTTAAAAGCGGTGGGTTTTTTTGCACAAAAAAAAACCTAATGCAACCAAGATTAGAAGGAAAGTAGAAAGGTGGGAAACAATTTTGCAGCCAGTGTCTCTGATAAAGTCCTCATTTTTCAAACATATAGAGAACTCTGTCAAATTTATAAGAATACAAGTCGTCCTCCAATTGATAAATAGTCAAGGAATATGAACAGGCAGTTTTCAAATGAACAAATCAAAGATATCTATAGTCATATAAAAATGTTCTAAATCACGATTAATTAGAGAAATGCAAACTAAAACAATTCTGAAGTACCACCTCACACAGATTGGTTAATAAGATGAAAAGGAAAATGATAAATGCTGCAGAAGATGTGGGAAAATTGAGACACTAATGCACAGTTAGTGGAGTTGTGAAGTGATCCAGCTATTCTGGAGAGTAATTTGGAATTATGCTGAAAGGGCAATCAAACTGTGCATAGTCTTTGATCTAGCAATACCACTACTATATCTGTCTCCCAAACATATTATAAAAAGAGAGAAAGGACCTATGTGTACAAAAATAGTTATAGCAGCTCTTTTTGTTGCAACAAAGAATTGGAAATTGAGGGGATGCCCAACAATTGGGGAATGGATGAACAAGTTGTGGTATATGAATGTATGGAATACTATTGTGCTGTAGGAAATAATGAGTAGGTGGATTTCAGAAAAACCCGGAAAGACATACATGAATTGATGCTGAGTAAAGTGAACAGAACCAGGAAAACGTTGTACACAGTAACGATAACACCGCGATAGTCAACTATGATTGACTAAGTTCTTCTCAGCAATGCAATGATCCAAGACAATTCCATAAGACTCATGATGGAAGATACTATCCACATCCAGAGAAAAAACTACGGAGTCTGAATGCAGACTGAAGCATATTATTTTCATTTCTTTTTGGTTTTTTTTTTGTGTATTTTCCCTTTTGTTCTGTTTCTTCTTTCACAACATGACCAATGTAGAAATATGTTTCCATGGTTGCACATATCAGATTGCTTGCCATCTTGGGCAGAGGGGAAGGAAAGGGAAGGAGGGTTGAACTCAAAATCTCATAAAAATGAATGTTGAAAACCATCTGTACATGAAATTAGAAAAAATAAAATACTATTTACCAAAAACTCTAGGTTGCCTCTGTATCAACAACAACAATAAAAATAACAATAACAAGCATTTATTAAGCAGTTATGTGCTAGACATTGTGCTAAGTTCTGGGAGTTTGAAGACAAAGACAGTCCCTGCCCTAGAGGAGTTCAGAGCCTTATTGGGAAGACAGTATGTACACAACTATATATAAGCAAGATATATACAGGACAAGTTAGAGATAATCTCCGAAGAGAAGGCACTTAAGGAATGCTGGGAAAAATTTCTCTCAGGTGATAGGATTGAGCTGAGACTTAGAGGAAGTAAGGAAGTCAGACTGCCATTTGAATACATTTTTTTTTAAAGCAGTAAGCTCGCAACTAGTTGGTTTTTAAAAAACCAGTTCTTAGAGATTTGGAGCAATTGGGAACAGGGATGTAGAGATTTCTATTATTTGTGTTTATATTGTCCCAATTAGCGTAGATAACTAGGAAATAACTTCATACATATTAAAATGATGAAACTATTACTGTATTTGCTATACAACTAGCATAGTCTACTATACCTTAATGAGTAGCTATTCACAAAACTGACTTATGAACTTATGCAAAAAAGTTTATGTGGTATATTATTGTGACATTCTTTTATAGAAAAAAATCAGGATATATAAAAATACTGTCCATCAATAAGCCTTTGTGAGTTAGAAGGTTAATTATTTTATGTTTTTGTTTTTGTTTTTTGTTTGTTTGTTTTTGGCTAGGCAATGGGTTAAATGACTTGCCCAGGGTCACACAGCTAGTAAGTGTTATGTGTCTGAGGCAGGATTTGAACTCAGGTCCTCCTGAATCCAGGGCCATTACTCTATCCACTGTGGAAGGTTAATTATTTTAGCATTTACTCAGTTCAAACATATTGCAAAGCAGAGGCTGCCTCATAAGGCAGTACAGCATTGATTATGCAAGGGAAAATGTATACACATATATATTATATATGCACATATTTTCCCTACCAAGGAGAAAGAACAGGATTCCATAAGGTTCCAAAGTTATAAAAAGAGGGGGAGGGTAGGAATGGGGAAGTCAAAAGAAAAGAGTTTGTCAGAAATAGGATGGCAGGTGTAGAGCTGCAATAGAACTCAGAGGCCATGTGCTCTAAACTCTTCAAACTACAGATGAGGAAACTGATGCCTTTAGAGAGTCAATTACAGCCTAAGGACACACAGGTAGTTAACAGAGGCAAGATCTTATTCTGATTCCAAATCCAGTGTAGTTCCCACTGTACCATGTTACCTATTTCATTGTATTATTCTGTTGTCCATAGTTTACACCTATGTAAATAGTTCTCTTAACTAGGCTTCTTATTCAGTACTAGTTAAAGGTTAGGAAAAAGGTTTTGTTCAAATGCCAGGGCAAATCCCAACAGACTGCCCCACAGCAGGAAAAAGAAGAGGCAGTCTTTGGCCAAAACAGTCTCCATGCCAAAATAAATGTGGTAGTTCATTGATGGTCAACAAAGCATTTGTCATCTATTTGCTTTTGTTAGAAAAACAACATGAGATAGAAAATCAGCCTCTGGAGTTTAGAACGCTGGTGTCCAGCGCTAAGATATAAGTATCCCTGAGGGCAAGGGAAGTCAGAACAAGAAAGGAAAGGAAGAAGAAAGAAAACAAGATCCGGGGCATTTTAATTGCATATTTCTTTATGACACCCAAGAAGATTTTAACTTGAAATAATGGAAAACGTGATTTCTTTTTGCAATTCCCAGTTTCCTTTATTTCAAGACATGGTCATAACAGAAATGTCGTGACTGTCCTTCAGGAAACTGTGCAGCCATTTTTCCTATGCCATAATCATCTCTCTTCTTGCCAGGCAAACTTTCTTTTGTCATTCTTTCTCTCTTACCTAATTTATCTGCTTCCTGCTTTTAAACCTTCATTCTATTTCTTATGAATTTCTTCATTCTATTTCTTCTTAATGTCTTTCAAGTACTATCCCCCACATTCTATAAAGCTGCATTAATTCATGAGATTTTATGTAATTAATATTGTTAAAGCAGAAGAAAAAATGAAACATTATGGTATACCTATACAGTAGATAGAAAAGCAGACTTTCTTTCAGGAAGACTTGTGTTAAAATCCTACCTTTGACATATACTAGCTGCATGACTAGATGTCACTTAGCCTCTTAAAATGCCAAGAAAATTTTCCAATACTCTCAATTAAACATAAATTACAGATTTGTATTAGTGGAGGAAGTTCCTATGCTGAGTTTTCCACATCGAAAATTCCCGGGGGCAGCTAGGTGGCGTAGTGGATAGAGCAGCGGCCCTGAAGTCAGGAGGACCTGAGTTCAAATCCGACCTCAGACCAAACACTTGACACTTACTAGCTGTGTGACTTTGGGCAAGTCACTTAACCCCAATTGCCCCCCAAAAAAATTCCCATGAAGCAATGAAATTGAAGACCCATTAAAAATTAAAAATACATAGATACGTGTTTGTGTGGTGTGTATAAAATCCATGTATATAAAATCTCCCTATTGTATACAACTAGCAAAGCCACTGAGAATCAAAAAGGGAAGGGGAAAATAGCATTTTGTCTGTCCTCCAAACTTTCATCCAACAGGTCAGGTTTTTTGCCTTTGATTCTTTCTTCTTCAATTAGACTTTTTTTTCTTTAAAGTGAGCTTACTTAAATACTTGCATTGTAAAGCAATTCTCTAAGACTCTAAACTGCAGAAAAAAGTACTGATCTGAGTTGGTAGAAGTTCTTCACCTGGTGCTCCCTTAACAAACGAAATCACAAATTTGATCTCTGTCCCTTAGAAAGAGAAACCTTGAGGGAAGGGCTCAACAGCAACAATCTGGCCCTGATAGAGTCTGAGTCTTTACTTTCCCACCCTCATCTGCTTCCAGTTCCTGTCAGAAAAAATGCACCTTTGGTAAAGGAGTTCTATAATTTTTTAAGATAGAGTTCTAGTTTGTCTCTAACTAAATGTAAAGCCTTTGACAGGATAGAAGTATCTAGTGGTGAATTTATTATTCTAACCTGTTTGATAGCCCTTGGGAAGATATCTGCATATTAGTTCTCCAAGGCCAAAGATTTCTTAGTGTCATTTCTGCTAAATTAATTCATTGAAGTTTAAGAAAACTCCTGCATAAGTTGTAGAGCCACAATTTTCCCAAACAGGTGTTGTGTTAGTTTTAACCTGTCAGATTATAAATAGCCAAGTGAGCACTTCCCTATTTTTAAATCATTTTTTAAACCAATTGTCCTAAAAATAGCATAAGGACATTCAAGATGCAATCATTCTGGCAAAACCTTTTAGATTCCATCTTTCATATTAAGTATCATCCCCTTCCTGGTATGTTAAAGTGCTATCTAAAGCATTAGTAACTCCATTTTATTTACCATGCCCAATTTGATTTCAAATGTTTCTAACAAGTTCCTATCATTTTTTCTTCTTTATTTGTCCACTTTAAGAATGAATTAAATATAGATGCATAGAGAGTGCTAAAAGGGATACCTTAGAGCAGAGGTTCTTTACCTGAGGTTCAAAAACTTGGAAGATATGACAGACAGATAAACACACATCTATGTATATACATAGATGTGTGGGCATATGTATCTCCCAAATTTATATGTGTGTGTGTGTTTGAATATATGTGTATATGTATATATGTACATATATTTTATATGTACATACATATATAAAATATTTCAATAGAATTGGTTCTTTTTGTAACTCTATGTATATATTTGGATATACAGAAGTATATATGTGTATGTATTTTAAAACATTCTCCTGAGGAGTCCATAGGCTTCCCTCAACTTCCAAAGGTCTCCTTGACCAAAAAAAACTTAAAAAGGTTAAGAACCCCTGCCTCAGAGATTATTTAGTCCAAACTTTTGATTTAAAAGATGAGAAAACTGAAGTTTGAAGAGAAAGCATGCATTTTCACTGGTAGAGAAAGTGAAGGAAGAAAATAAGGAAGGAAGAGAGAAAGAAAGAAAAAAGAAAGAAAGAAAAAACATTTTCCTATTGAGTGTACCACCATCCTCCCAGTCCTACAGGCTCTCAACCTAGGTGTCATCCTCAACTCCTCACTCTCTTTCAATCCCTATGTCCAATCTACTGACAAGACCTGTAGACCTTGACTTAATAACATCTCTTGCATATGTCCCCTTCTCTCTTCTTACACTGTCACCACCCTGGTGCAGGCCTTTATCACTTTACACTTATACTATTGCAATAGCATCCAGCTTGATCTGCCCTGACACAAGTCTCACTCCACTCTAGCTCATCCTCTACTCAACTATAAAATTAATTTTCTTCAAGCACAGATATCATGTTACCCCTCACCCTCAAAATCTCATTCAATAAAATTCAGTGGCTCCCTATCACCTCCAGGATCAATTATAAAGTCTGTTTGGCATTTAAAGCCCTTCACAACCTAACCTTCTTATCAGTCTTCTTGTACTCTATACCCTCTCCCCACATACTCTTCAATCCAGCGACACTGGCCTCCTTGCTAGTCATCACAGATGACACTCCATCCCCAGGCTCTGGGTATTTTCACAGATTGTCCTCCATTCACAGAATGCTCTCCCTCTTCATTTTCATCTTCTGGTTTCTCTGACTTCCCTCAAAGCCTGACTAAAATCCCACTTTCTTTAAGAAGACTTTCCCAATCCTTCTCAATTCTAGTGCCTTCCCTCTGGTTTTTTTTCCCAATTTATGTTATATTGTTGTCTCCTCCATTAGTTTGTGAGCTTCTTGAGAGCAAGAACTATCATTTTGACTCTCATTGTACATAGTGCATTGTACATAATGCTTAGCACTGTGCCTGGCACATAGGAGGTGCTTAAATTCTTTTTGACTGACTAGTCCTCAGAAAACAGATGGACAGTCTGTTTCTAGACCCATATTTGAAATCTTCATAGCTTACCAAGACCTGCCAGGATCTTACCAATGCTTAGCTGACATGGCCTTCAAGAATCTAGCATATCTGAATATCTTGTAGATCTTCAGCAGATGGAAAAGAAATAATTCATGTTAATAAATATCGATTGATACAACCATTATCATGTAAAAAAAGAATGGGAATATTATTATTAATTAAAGAATATTTTAGGTGCATGACATTCTAAAAAATGGTAGGGTATCAAGAACAATGATTGTTAGTAGCACCATAGCAATAGAGAATTTATGTTTGAGGAAAGTTTTGAAGTCTGTTATTTTTGTCATCATCAGCACTTAATTAAATTTCTTTGCCCTGATAAAATAGCATCATCTTTCTGCACTGAGAGAAACACTGGGTCTATATTTGATCTAAAACGGTTCTTGATATAAATTCAAATAGTTGTTTTGCTCACCAAATAGAGACATTTTAAGACAGTTTTCAAAGTGGCTTAGTTGGAAAACATAGCATGAGTGAGAAGAATGGATAGAGAAGGAATGACCACAGTTTCTGAATGTGTACATGATGTCAAGGGCAGTAAATCTTTGTTCTGCATATGGGTTAAAAACAGTCAGTACTTTCTAGTGCTGATTTCAAATTTCACCAACCCAATCCATATTTATGTACCAAAGTGTGGCTTATTGCTTATTTCTAGGTATGAATTGTGCCCTAGACAATTCTTTTAGTAGTTTATGCTTAATGGACATGGATGAGATTTGATCTTTCATGAAGATTGTGTGGATTACAAAAACACAAACTGACTAGAGTTTCTTCATATTCTTATATTAAAATGGAAAAAAATGTTCCAAGAGCATAAAAGAAAAAATAAATTAGAGAGGCAGTGACCCTTCATGAAAAGTACTCTGGCTTTAATCCATTTTACTCAGACTAAGACATGCATAGACTAATTCCTTTGTCCTTCCTCTTAACTAATACAAACCCTACCTATACCTCAAGGCTCAGTTTAAGTCACCCTCCAAATGTCAGCCCACATTAATTCCCTTCCTTGAATTCTTTCGTCACTTATAAATTTGTGCCACACAATTTAGCACTTAAGTGTAAACTCTTTGATCTATTACTGTCATTTTTGTTGTTCAGCCATTTCAGTGGTTTCTGATTCTCCATGACCCCATTTGGGGTTTTCTTGGCAAAGACACTGGAGTAGTTCATCATTTCCTTCTTCAGCTCATTTTACAGGTGTGGAAACTGAGGCAAACAGGGTAAAGTGACTTGCCCAGGGTCACACAGCTAGTAAGTGTTTGAAGAATTTCAACTCAGGTCTTTCTGACTCCAAGACTCAGGGCTCTATCCACTAGGCCACCTAGATACTCAAACTCTTTGATATCCATCTCTAATTATAGCAAGTTTTATCTCCCCAAAGCTCTTTGAAAGGAAGCAGCTATCTTGTTCTTCTCTTAGAATCCCGTTGTTATAAGAGAAGTCCTTGATACGAATACATGGCTTGAATCTTGTTTATTAGTTGATCAATCACGAACAGTCATATGGGGGGCAGTGAAATTTCAGTGCATTCAAAGGAAATCTTATTAGTAACCAGAAACTTTCAGGAAGGTAAGGAAAGAAAAAAACTCTCAGAAATAAAGTACATATTTTCCTTTTATTGTGATTAATGAGGCTAATTAGTAACCTTCAGATAAATTAACGAGATAAAACGGGGAGAACTGTCCTAAAAATATCCTTTAATTCTGACATTCTTCAATTTTAATCCTATCTTTTGGAGAAGACCAAAGGTACATTTCCCTGTTTGCCTTCTTCACACAAGACCAGAAACAGGTTTAGAGCTTAATAGTTTCCTGGGTAGCTGTTCAAAAACTAAAAAATGGGACAGTAAAAGATCCAAGAGTGAGTGGGGGGAAAAAGTGTGCTTATTATAGCCCGCCAGGGATGTTATCTAGAAAGGCAGCACAAAGTCTTTTGGGTTGCAGGGAAATGTACATAGCTTATATTCTAAATCTCTTCCTGAGTTCCTGCAGGCTAATTCAATTCTCACCCAGAGTTCAAAGTCTGACCAAAAGAGCATAGAGTTTGAAGTGAAAAAGTGGGATGGTGCAGTTTCTACACTTTGAAGCCCGGAAAAAGAAGAATCATTTCACAGACTTGAAAGCATTCACACAAAACAGCCTTTCTTTTCCTTCTCTACTGCCACCAAAAGGAGAACCTACTAATATTATCTCCACATCAACCTCCTTGTAATAACTCAATCTCTATTTATAACATTTTCCATGTTTTAAAATTAATTTTCACTTTGAGCATTTAAAATAACATTGCAAAAAATTTTTGTCAGAATTCTCAAGTGATTTTTTTTGTTCTTATTCAGCTGAGCCTACCCTTGAGAGAATAAATGAGTACAATTTTAATCTAGAAGGATCTAGAAAACTGCAAGTGACTTTTAAATGCACTATCATTCTGCATTATCATTTACCATAATTAACATAAAAGGTATTCAGGTTTCATCTTCATTATTAAAAAAATTAAATGTTTTATAAGGAACTATTCAATTATGGTCTCCATTGCAGGAGAGTAATCTACTGCATACCCCTGGAATGCTTTTGGTCAACAGACCAAGAAGCTTTGAGGCAAGCTTTCTGAGGTAAGAGAAATTGTCAGGCAGAGTTCTGCCTATATCGCCTCTCAATAAATATTTGCAAATTATAGTACAGAAGCTACTGGATTTTATTAGATTGATCAATAAGCATTCATTAAGTTTCTACTATGTGCCAAGCACAGTGCTATATACCATGGATACCAATAGAAAAGACAGATAGTCATTGACCTTAAAGAGGTTATGTTCTAGCAGAACACACTGTCATGCTCTTTCCAGGAAGAGTGCACTTAATTATTGCACACAGAGCAAAGGCAAAGAGGTGAAGAGGTTAGAGGTGAAGAGAGGGTGCACAATTTCATTTTGTCTCCTACAACATGGGCAGTGAATTCTAAATTAGGAATTCTTAAGCCTGCCAAAAATTTTAATAGAAAGACCAAGCGGAAATAAGAAATGATAGCTTCCTGCTGATCCTATAAGGATCTGAAGTCTAGAATGTTGGATTGAGATCAACTGACATGAATGAGATGTAATTTCTCAGCTCCCCAAGGGCTAGGGGGGAAAAAGTTTAAAAGGTTTGTGCCCTTAGGTGGGCATTCTATTATCACCTTCTCTGGCTAAAGAGCTGAACTTTTGAAAAAGAATGAAACTTTTAGAATACTATGGAATGCTCATCCATAGGGATTTGTAATTCCTGGCACCATGCTGATCTCAGCAGGATGGTATTTATGAGAAAGACCTAAAAGTAGTTTCTGGGAAAGGGATGTTTCCATGACTTTCAGGAAAACAGTTGGAAGTTATAGCACTACTGTTAACAGCTCTACCGAACTCTAGACCAGCATGCACTGAGCACTAATTGTTAATTCCCACCTGTCTTTGACAGCTCTGGAGGATCAGGAGTTGGCTGTCCTCACAATGCTGGTGCTTCAGGGTATTACTAACACATTTGCTGCCTCTTCGACCTTCTCTTGCAGCTCAACTGGTTTTCCCACCAGGACTAGCCCCAGAATGTATGCATCAGCTTTCCTTAATGTTGCCCTCCTGTAAATGGACCACAGTAAATATATTGAGCAGGCTACAGGAAAAGCTGAAGATGGATGGTTTAAACTTCTTATCTGTCAATGAGACTAGGGAACATCTGGACCAGGCAGTTACTGAACCGCATTTGAGCAGTAAGAATTGGTAGGCTTAACTGTAATCTCTGAGCCTCAGTTTGACAAATGGAAGAAACCGAAGAGGGATTTCAGTAGTACAGTAATGGAGCTCTGTGATGACCTCAGTGAATAAGAAGAGATTCACTCTTACCTGGCAGTAACTAAAATATCAATATACACTAACTGTCGAGCAACATTTCATAAGCTAAGATCTTCATGGTTAAAAGGAAATATAAATGGGATAAAGAAACTACTCTGGAATTCAGATCAAAATGAGAGGAAAGACAGAAAAGGGTGGGGGAGGCGGAGACAGAAGGAGGCCAACAGAGACAGAGAAGGAAAAGACACTAAGAGACAGACAAAGACAGGGGGGGAGACAGAGACAATGAGAATAAGAAACAGACACCCAAAATTATTCAGGCAATAGAAATCTGTATATAATTGATAAAACATCCATAAAACCTTGCAGCCCTTCTACTGAGTGACTTGGAGAATAGAGCTCCTATTTCTTTATTAGCCTCTGCCTTTAGATCAGTTCAGAGAAGGGGAGAACAATAGGGAGGGGGAAGGAGTGGCCCAGAAAACGCCAAAGGATGCAGAATGCAGCCATTGTAATCCATTCACATTCATGTTCTAGGTCAAAATGAAGTGACCCTAAATTGTGAAAGTCCATTTCAAACTAAATGCATTTAATAATTTTAAGTACTCGTGTCACTGCAGTGTTGAGCAATGTCATTTACTGCAGTATATTGCTGTCTGGGGTTGTGAATCTACTCAAAAACACCATCAGGTCATAAGTATTATGCTCATTTACAGAGAGAGGAAGTGAGAGATGGAGAGGTTGAAAGCTGTGCATAGAGTCTCAAATAAATGTTCCCCTCCGTCTGGCATCTTTCCTGGCCAACATGATTTTTTGTTTTGCTTTGTTTAATCTTACTTGGATTACTGGTCCAAGCACAGAATTGCAACTTTTTATTCTCAAAATGTAGTAAGGATTCCATGTTTTAAAAATCATATCAAAGATCTTTTTTTAGAGTGGTAAGGAGAAAGAGGGCTTAGAATTTGATATAAAAGTTTGGCAGACAATTCCTGAACTATGCCAACTATAACTTTTGGCCAAACTGATGAGCTATGTACTATCTTCACAGTGGTACAGCTGGAGAGATTCTCTCAGTCATCTGGCAAGGATGCTACAGAGAAGATTACTATTTCGGTAGGGAGATTGGATTAAATGACCTCTAAGGTCCCTGCCAACCCCAAGATTCTATGATTCATCTCCTTTTGCAATTTGGCTTCCCTCCTCATTGCTCATTGAAAGTGCTCTCTTAAAGGTCACAAATTTTAAAGACCTCTTTATTGAGAAACTCAAGATATTTCCCAGTCCTTGCCCTTCCTTTTTTTTAACTTCTCTGCAGCATGTGATGTAATTGACCATCCCTTCCATTTTGAGAATTGAAGAGATCAAAAGAGAAAAGCTAGCTACCCTCAATGAATTCAAGTCACCTGACCCCAAACTGCACTCCAGAGTACTGAAAAAAAAAAAGTCAATCAACAAGGCTCCTCTATATAACAAGTCACACAGTCCCTGTACTCAAGGAACTTGAATTCTATTCAGGGAAACTATAAACCTGCATACTGGCTTGTAAATACAAAATAAATCAAAGAAATTTGGGAAAAGGGGAAAAGATCTGAGAGTGATCAGGAGAAGTCTAATATAGCAGACCTTGAACTGATCAGACTTAAACTGATCTCTTTTAAAAATGAATATAGGTATTTGAAGACATAGAAGTGAGAAGGTAATGCATTCCAGGCATGGAGAATAGCTTGTGAAAAGATGTGGAGGCTGAAGACGAAATGTCATATGTGAGGAACAGCAAATAGGCTCGTTTTCTTGAGCATAGCATGAGTAAAGGATAGTAATGGGTGACAAGTCTACAGAGGTGAGTGAGAGTCAGATTTTAAATAAAATTTGAAACATGAAACAGTATAGGGATATTGTTAGACACATAATTCAGTCATGTTAATTTCTATACCTCTTTACATATATCATTTTATTTGGTATCACTGACAATTGTGCAAAGGATAGATGGGAGAGAAGGGAGACTTTAGGCAGAGAGGAAAGTAGGAGTCTGCTCCAATAGTCTAGGCTAGAGATGATAATGGACTGAATGAAGGCAGTGTCTATGAATGAAGATAAGGGTACATATATGAAAGATGTGGAAATAGAATCCACAAGACTTAGCAATTGTTTGGATTTGGAGTATGAGGGAAATGCAGATTTGAGGATGTAACCAGGGTGATTAGAAAAATGGCAGTGCCCTCAACAGAAAAAGGAGTGGGTTGGGAAGGAGAAAAGAGGAAAGGAAAGAAAAGAAGAGGTTCTGTTATAGATTTATAAATATATACATATAGATATATAGATTTAATTACATATATATACATATATATGATTTAATTACTAAACCACTAATGATCATCTTTGTTTCGAGTTGATGAGTAAGAGAGGTACCTTGGAACTAACTACATGCCTTTTTTTTAATAAACCCAGTCACACAAGGATCACAGTTTTCAAACATTCTATAATCTCTGAGCCCAGTTGTACCATCCCCTACCAACAAGGACTGCTTAGAGACTCAGGGATTGCCATTAAGATACTAAACATGTTAGAGTTTTCTTCTTCTTACTGATTCCCAAATACTTATCTTGCTGCCTGGGAGGGCTTGGAATACAGAGTTTTATATACTCTAAGGCAGTGGTGTCAAACTCAGTTAGAAACATCAGTCACTAAACTATACATAAGGATCTCTGTGGGTCACATATTGATTTAGAAAACCACATATTAACATTATTTATGTTCTATTGTATTTTTATTTATTTTGCTAAATTCTCAGTTACATTTTAATCTGGTTGCTGCTCTCAGGACTATTGCAGTCCATTTGTTTGCTACCTTTGCCCTAAGAGTTTGAAGCACCAGTAGAGAGTACCAGTAGAGGGTGCCAGCCTCCACCCCACCCTGGACACCCTCCCTCCTGGTCCCATAAATCAAGACTTAAGTCCCTGCTCTATTTGCTGATTACAAATAAGTGGAGTCCCCAAATTCAGACATATGAATTAGTCTTATATCCAATCAATCTGCCACACAAAATACAAATTGCACATCATAATACATCCTTTCTCATCTTCTAACCAGTATAATGTAGCCTCAAGGAAGATAAGAACTACTGTCGCTTTCATATTTGTATCCCTAGCACCCAGCACAGTATCTGGGACATAGTATATACTTAATAAATAGATAGTAAAAAATAATAAACTTTTGACAATTAACTCCCACCATTACTTTCTGTATCAAATGAATTGTTCCGATGCAAATGTTAATTCTTTTCTCATGCTCCATTCGCCCCATACTCTATCAAATACTCAGTGACTATCTTCCTAGTAAAGGCCGCTCTGTCACTGACAAAATTAGATGTACTGTATTCCTCCTTTTATATAACATATATATATATTACATATAACATATATATGAATATATATAACATATATACATAAAACATATATATGTATATATATTACAACAAAGGGCAGCTGCAGACCTCTGGGCACACACCTGCTACCCCTTCAGAACTATTAGTTTTTGAGGTTGGTATTCATTCCTCGTAAAATTCTAAAACATGTTATGAAGAGAACAGCTTGATAGCACTTATCAAGGGACGAAATGGTTGCCATAAAACAACACTGATGCATTAAGAACAAATCAGTCCAGACAATACAGTAACTTCCTTTACCACTGTGCTACTAGAATAGTGGGTCAAAAAGATGCCATTTATATAGTATATTTGTATTTCAAAAGAGTGTATGACAAAGTAGCTCACAATACTCTTATAAACAAAATGGAAAAATGTGATGTAAATGATATAGCTCTGAGTCATCCTTATTCTAACTCCCAGTCTTATTGATGAGGTGGATACCCAGAGTTGGGCTAGCTACATTTCCCTCTCAGGGTTCTAGGGGTACCTCTGAGGGATTAAGGGTAAGTCTCTAGTGCCACTGGCTCAAGACCTCACTAGTGCACTTCTTCCTCAAGATTATCACTAGATAATTGCCAACCATCCTTAAGTAGTTTTTTTAGAGAGGGGTATCTGGTAAGGTGGTATGATACAAATAATTTATACAAATCATCTCTCAATCAGTCTTCCAGTCAACTAGTATTTATTAAGTATCTGCAATGTGCCAAGCACTTACAGAGATGCGAAGAAAGACAAACAACACCAGCAAAAACAAAACAGTCCCTGTCCTCAAGGAGCTAGCAGGAGAAAGATAATATGCACACAACTATGTACAATCAAGATATATACCAAATAAATTGAGGGGTAATCTCACAGAGAAAGCCTTGGAAAGCCTTCTTGCAAAAAGTAGTATTTTAGCTGAGACTTGAAGGAATCCCAGAAAGATAGGAGACAGAGATGAGGAAGCAGAATATTCCAGGCATGGGAACAATGACTGAAAATGCCAAGAGTCAGGAGATGAGAATGTTGTGTTTAAGAAACAGCAAGGAGGCCAATGTCTACAAATTGTAGAGTAAATGAAAAGAGAAAGCCAAACAGATTTGTATTTAATCCTGAAGGCAATAAAGAACCAATGCAGTTTATTGAATAAAAGGAACATTATTGTCAGATCTACATTTTAAGAAGATGAGTTTAATGGCTGAATGCATGATGGGTTGAAATGTGCAGAAACCAGAAGCAGCAAAACCAACCATCAGGCTATTGCAGTAGTCCAAGTGTGAGATAATAAAGGCCTTCATTAAGAAGGTGGTAGTGTCAGAGGAGAGTTGGGAGCAAATACAAGAAATGTTATAAATATCAAAAAGACAGGACTTGACCACTTATTTGGATATGGGAGAAGGGGTAAGAAATTGAGGATGACAACTAGATCATGAGCATGGGTGACTGGGAAGATGGTGGTACCCTGGTACCAACAACAGTAATAGGTACATTAAGAAAAGAGTAAAGTTGGGGGAAAACATAATGAATTCATAATGAATTCAATTGAGTTTAAGATGTCTATGAGATATTCACTTAGAGATATCTAAATGGCAGTTGGAGATGTAAAATTGGAGGCTGGGAAAGAGGTGGGGCTGGATGAGTGGATCTAAGAATCTTCTGTGTAGAGATAATTCAAACCATGGGAGCAGATGGAATCACCAAATAAAATAGTACAGAGAGAGAAGAGGGCCCAGGATTTAGCCTTAGGAAATCTATGATACATTCTCCTCCCAGCTCATTTAGGGATGAGGAGAAAGTGGACTCAATTTTAGAGAATACGTAAGAGGGTAACTCACAGATTTTGTTTTCGGGAAGTCTTTTCTCCTATTTGGCTACTGTTTTGTTTTTTTTCACAGCCTAGGCAAAACAAGAAAAACCAGTGTTGAATGAATGAGTGATTCGATAGACAGAATAGACAGATAGATAAGTAAGTAAAGTAAGTAAAAAAAAAAATTAAGGCAAAATGGTTTCAACGCTACCCTTTCAATGAAATAAGGTAGGCTCAAAACTAGTTTACCAACCACTCCCAAAAGTGTTGATTTCTTTTTTCATTGGAAGCTTTGACTCAAAGCTGATTGATGGACTCAAAGATGTGGTAAACAGCAATGTGTTTTGAGTATGAGTTCAACTAGAAGTCTTCTGACCTCACCTTAGCATAGTGCCTACCTCATAGTTAATACTTAGTAAATGCTTATTGACTTAACTTGAAATTCTTGCTGTAATAGTCCACTTAGATCTAAGGAAGAGAGAGCCAACTCATGGGATAAAGGAAACTCCCTTAGAGATATACAACTTATTAATGTTAAAATAAGGAAACTGTGAGGATATGTCTTCTTAGGGCATGCCACCACATATTTGAGGCCTATACAGGACCTGGTCAACTCTGCCAGGACCTTGAACATTGAGACTTTCACTACTTTCTACAAAGAAAGCTAGACCAATGCAAGTAAAGCAGGACCCAGGAATCTTTGAATGTTACAGTCACGAGCAAGCACAGAAGGTATACAGAGGAGTTGGTGGAATTCCTTTGTTCAAAAGTCACACTTATGAAGTCATTAGTCATTCCAACTGATTCTTTCTACATGCCTTCCCATTCTGTCTGAGAGAAGAGGTTTATTTACAATAGAGTACTTCACTTTCTAATTCTTGATTCTACCTTATCTCACTCCTTGGTCTCTGAGACACCACCCTTTTCTGTCTCCCCTCCTATCTCTCTCACCCCCCTCATTTGCTAGGTTTTTTTCTTCTTCTACTGAACATTTTCAATGTTGGTATTCTGTCAAGGTTCTATCTTTATCTTTTCTTTTCTTTGTACCATGACTCTTGGAAATTTTATCTTCTCAAATAGTTTGAAGTATTATTAACTCTATCCACAAAAATCCCAGATCTTCACTTTCAGTCTGCTTTCCTCTAGTCCCTCCCTACCCCAAACTATCCTTCATATTGGTATTCTTTTCTCCAGCCTCTCCTCAATATAATTCATCCATCATATTACAAACAGATTACTTTTCTTTATATGCAAGTCTCATAAAATTCCTCTGATTTTAAAATCAAAATCCTTTTGCTTACCAAATAAAGTCCAAACCTCCACAAGGCCTAGATTGGCTTTATTGACAGAGGAATAAAACCCAGGAATGAAGATGTGACAGTCCCACTGTACTCCACGCTGCATAGACTAATCTGAAGTATTGGGTTCCACATTTTAGGAAAGACATCGAGGTCTTAGAGAAATAGCATCATGTAGTATAAAGGGAAATTGACTGGTAGTGGGAAAAAAGGTCAGGGTTCCACTTCCAATTTTTCCATTTAATAGAGGCAGCAAGGTATCTCAGTAGATAGAGTACTGGGGCTGGAGTCAGGCCTTCATGTCACTTCCCAAGAATTTACAAACCATCTCACATCTGTTATCCTCCCTTCTATATGTGGTCTTTGCTTGTATTTGTAACCCCAGCAGTTAGTACGATCACTACCATCCCAAATAATTATTCATGAGCAGTTAAAGAAGCATGGAAAAGAGATGTGCTTCCTGAAAAACTTGAAGAGTAGCATTACTTACACAAAGTTTAATGTTGAAATTAAAATATATTTTAAAAATTAATGATATGAGAAGTGATTACCATATATTACAGCAATTAGGCATAAATTTGATGTGGTTCAAATCAATGAGGTATAGCTAGGTGGGGTCTGGTCAGCATTGATGATGTTGTGAGAATATCTGGTAATTTAGAATGCCACTCACTTCCTCACCTCCTGACAATGAGGTGATTCACTAGAATGATGAGAGTTCTGCTTTGGGTATGTTGAGTTTGAAATGCTGACAGGACATCCAGAAGGAGATATCCAGCATACAACTTAGGACACATAGATGGAATTCAGAGGAGAAGCCAGATATATAGATCTCTGAGTAGGAAAAAAAAAACACTTCAACCCATAAAAGCTGACAGATCTCCAAAAGAATAGAAACAGAGAAAGAGAAGATGATCCAGGATAGAGCTCTAGGGAAGCTAAATGCTATGAGGCAGATGATATGATAAACCAACAAACATTTTAAGTGCTAACTTTGTGCTAGGCACTTTAGGTACAAATATAAAAGTAAAACATTCCATTACCTCAAAAATCATGTGATCTACTGAACAAAGCAAAAGAGAATGAGAAGTGATCAAACATATAAAATGAGAACAAGAGTAGTGTTACAGAAGCCAAAGGAAAACTGAGTATATACGAGTTCTCCAGGAGTATCAAAAGCAGCAGAGGTTGAGTTTGAGAGCTTTAAAAAAAAGTCATTGTCTTTGGTAGATGTACTGGGCAGAGAAGAGCTTAAAAAGAGTGGTAGGGGCTATTTTTATTTTATTTTATTTTTTTGGTTGGTTGGTTTTAACAATTGTTAATTGAGTAGCCATGTCTAAGTCAGCTATAATACTTCACTATTTCAATTTTTTAAATCACAAAAAAGAATAAGAACAACAAAAATGGGAATAGGAAAGAACTTCTAAGAAAAACTAGTTGAGAAACTAAAATGAATATAGAGAAACTCTCCTAAAGACAATGGAGTAAGTGGGAGCACAATAGCCTAGGCTTCTCACAACTATTTCAACAAAGTTGTTTGTTTTTTTATTTGTTTTTTGGTTTTTTTTTTAAGAGAATCCAACCAAGAAATTATCAGGAAATCAAAGGAGAAACTACAGTAGGCACATTTTTACCAGTCTAGGTATGTAGAAAGAAACATACAAAATAATTTGGGCACTTTGGAGAAGGGGTTGAAGCAGAAAAGGTATAACTTTTTCCATATCAGGGAACAGAGTCAAGCCAGAATGTACTGATGGCAGGTAGATGGGAGTCTGAGCCAAGGTCTATCCAAAAACACCTATAACCTGCAGTTGTGTTGTTCTGACTTTGAACCAAGGCTCAAAAACCCCTGGGGTTCACACCTGGAGGTTCATACTTGGATCAGATAAGTGAAGCAGAAATTATCCACTTAGATTTACTTGGCACGGTCCACAGAGCACAAACCCCTCTAGTGTAGCTCACTGACCATGGCTACAGTATTCATTATGAAGCTGGCAGATAATACAGGTCAGAATAAAAGAAAGATAGAGTATTTATTAGAGAAGTGCACAGAGCATGGCACTGGCATAAAATCGTGATTTAGGAAATAAGACTGAAAAAATAAGTCACCCAAAGATATTTTGATAATAAAGAAATATGGAGCCAGAGATGATCAAGACACAAACTCAGAAGAGACTAACTCCACATCATCTACATTCAAAATATCAAACAAAATCACTAATTTTCCATGAGATCTACTAGAATTCCCAGAAGAAATTAAGAATTTTAAGAGGATCATATAAGTTAAATGAAAGCTCTAGAGGAATGAATAGGGGAAATGAAACCACTAGAACAAAGAATTGGAAAGAGAATAAAGGGATTAGTATAGGAGGTACAAAATATTGCAGACTCCCTGAAGATTAAACTGGACAAGACAGAGACCAATTACTACATGAAACAATAAGAAATACTAGAACAAAATTGAAAGACTGAAATGATAAGTAAAAATATAATGTTATCTGCTAAAAAAAAAAGTGACCTGGAAATTAGGTCAAGGAGAGATCATCTAAGAGCCATTGGACTACTGAACACCTCTATCATAGACACTATACTTCAAGAAATCATGAACAAAAGCTGCCACATTTTTGACCCAGAGGTAAAAATGAAAATACTACTGGCCACCTTCTGAAAGCAATCCCCAAATGAAAACTCTCATTAATATGAAAGCCAAAATCTAGAACTTCCACATCAAAGAAAAAAATACTGCAAACAAAAAGAAAGAGTTCAAGTACCAAGTAATCATAATAAAGATAACACAAGACCTGGCAGCTACACCTATAAAAGGTGATCTTAGACTATTATATTTCAGAAGGCAAAAGTTAAAGGCTTATAACAAAGAAACACTTACACAGCAAAACTGAATATAATATAACAATAGGTGGGGAAATGAAAACTGTAATGAAATAGAAGACTTCTGCATATTCTTGATGAAGAGACCAGAACTTTGTAGATACTTTGAAAGTTGGATTTGTGCCAGGAATGTAGGGTTAGCTTGATGTTAGGAAAGTTATAAACATAATAGATCACATTAATAACACATACAATAAAATGAGTTATTTTGTTTTATTGGAAATTGAAGTTAAGTGACTTACCCACAGTCACACAACCACTAAGTGTCAAGTGTTTGGTCTGAGGCCAGATTTGAATTCAGGTCCTCCTGACTTCAGGGCTGGTGCTTTATCCATTGCACCACCTAGCTGCCACTGATTATTTTGATGAAAACAAAAAATATCTTAGAACAAAATGTGACATCTATTTCTGATTTTTAAAAAATATATATAAAAAATTACAAGAATCACTACACTTTTCCTCAATGTGATAAGTAATATACATCTAAAACCACAAGCCAGCATTTTGGGGTAAAGCAAAATGGTCACCACTATTATTTGATATAATTCTAGAAATATCACTTTTAGTAATAACAAGAATGGGAAATCTACAGAACAGACATAAGCAAAGAAGAAATAACACTTTTTGTAGAAGATATGAAGGTTTATAGATTTAAATAAAATTTATTAAAATAATAGCTTCAGTAAAGTAACATGATACAAAAGATACCCATACAAATTATTCATTTTTCAATATTACCAGCAAAACCCAGCTAAAAATGATATAGAAATTCCATGCAAAATAACTATGTGATGTTTAAAATATTTGGGAACTCATATATAAACACACAGCAAAAAGAAAAGAAACCATTTTTCATTGGAATAAATGGACCTAAAAATTGGAAACATATGCATAATAATAGCTATGATTTATATAGTACTTTAAGGTTTGCAAAGTGCTTTATAAATATTATCTCAGTTGAACATCACAATAGTTCTGGGAGATAGGTGCTATTTTTATCCCTACTTTTCAGGTGGAGATACTGAGGCAAACAGAGGTTAAATGAGCTGTCCAGAGACCCATAACTAGTATGGCCTATGACTAGATTTTAACTCAGCTTATCTTGACTCCAATTTCAGTATTCTATCCACTGGGACACCCAGCTGCCTCATGGTTAAAATTTGCCAATAGAGTAACTATGACAACAGCAATTTACTTATTCACTATCATAACAATCAACCTACCAAAGGGTTACTTTTAGAGCTAGAAAAACAAATAACAAAAATCTTCTGGAGGAGCAAAAGATCAAGAATCTCAAGGGAATTTCTTTAATGAGAAGGAAAGGGACCCAGCAATCCTCACAGTGTACTACAAAGCAACAATCGTCAAAACTACTTGATGATATATAAGGGGAAAAACCTAGAAAAATATATCAGTAGGGGCATATTAGGAACACAAAATCAAAAAGAAACTGAACATGGCAGCATAGCCTTTGATAAACCTCAAAACATTACCTACTGTGGTGAGGCTTCACTGTTCAATATCACCCTACTGGAAAAAATGTGAAAGTAGTCTGATAGATATTAGGTTTAGACCACCATTCATACCATATAGCAACATGAGATCTAAATGGATATATTATCTTGATATAAAAAGCTACATCAAAGATAAGCTTTTTCACAAACAAAATCAAAGCAGCAAAACTTGGAGAGGAAACAGTTTAACCTTTCATAATTTTTACAGCATGTTACTGTGACAAAGGTCTGATATACAAGATTTATAGGAATTGATTCAAGTTACTAATACTTAACTTCTACTTCCCATTCATTAAATTATCAAAGTTAAACAAAAGAGGGGAGAGGAGGACATGACAACTGTGGTGAATCTGTGAAGTTATCCATCCATTCTTGAGAGTGATTTGCAATCATACTCCCAAAAGTCAACAGAATGAGCATATCCTTTAACCTAGTAATACCATTACTGAGTATATCTTCCAAGGAGATAAAAGAAAGAGGTAAAGGGCCCATATGAGCAAAATTCATCATTGAAGTACTTTTTATTGTAGTCAAGAAATGGAAACAAGGTGGATGTCCATGAATTGGGGGATGGCTGAGCAAATTATCATATATAAATGCAATTGAATATTATTCTATTAAAGAGATGTCAAAAGTATGGATTAAAGAAAAACATCTTTGAAAGACTTAAGAATCTGATAAGCATAATGACGAGCTATGATTCCAGAGGACTATTGATGAAAGATACTTTCCGCCTCTTTCTAGAGAGTTGATATATTAGAGGGGTAAAGATACTAATAATAAAAGCATACATTTTTGAACATGGCCAATATTTGGATTCATTTTGCTTAAATATACTAAATTTTTGACAGGGATATTTTATTTATTTGTGTTATTTTAGTGGGATAGAAGTGTTGGAGGAGAAGGAAGTGATAGCAGTGCCATAAAAAGGGAGGGGGAAGAAAACAGTATCAAAGAAAAATAGAGAAGAGGGACCCAATAATGGGTCATTCCACCTACTAAACATTTTCTTTATTGACAGGATATGTTAATGGTAGATCTGGAAAAAGGTTTTCAACACAGTTTAGCTAAGTTTTAACAAAATCTGACAAATTTTCTTACGGTATTCCTGTGGAATAGACTAAGAAAACTATAGACCAGGCAATAGTACAATTAAATGTATTCAGAACTAGTTGAATGTCAGATCCAAAAAATAATTATTAATGATTCAACATTACCTTGGAGTGATGTCTCTAATGGAGCATACCAGGGATCTGTTCTTGGTTCTGTACTGTTTAGTACATTTACCAATGACATGGATAAAAGTATAGGTACGATCTTTGTCAAATGTGTAGATGACCAAAAGGGTAAAGAGACAACAAACATGCTGGACAACAAGGTCACAACCCAAAAAGACTTTGACAAGTAAAATATTCTTCTCACTTAAGAAAGAAAAAACTTAATAAAGAAAAAAATATAAAGTCTTATTCATATTCAAAAAAATCTACTTCACAAGTGTATTTTTGAGATGTCAGGGCTGGTCAGCAGCTTGTCTTTAAAAAAAATGTCTTGTATTTTTAGTATACTGCAAACCCAATGTGAGTCAACAGTATGATGTGACATTCAAGAAAGCTAATGCAATTTTAGTCTGTATTGAGAAAGGTGTGGTGTATAGGAAAAAGGAAGGGAAAACTGCCCTGGTCAGATCACATCTGCAGTATTGAAATCTATTCTGGACATCATATTTTTCAAATTATTTTGTATTACCAACTTAATGAACATTAACAAAATTAAATCTTTCAATATGTACAGAAAAAAGCTGGAGTTGTATATGATGTTAGGAATTTCTATTATGTATAGTTTGCCTTTTGCCTTTTTCCACTCTGTACAACTTGGTTTCTCTGTGTATGTATGTGTGTGTGACTCAACGTTAACATGGTAGTTCCATTGCTGTCCTATTTGTCCATGTTGCTTTTTGAATTTCCTTTTGTTCTCTTCTGTTTAATTTCATGATATATCACCATTCATTTTGTTCTTTATATCACTATCACTGACCTCTCATTATTCCCTCTAACTCCAACTTCCCTCAAAAAAGTCCTCTCTTAAAACAAACAATTATAGTCATGCAAAGTAAATTCACAAAATGCCCATGTCTGAATATATGTCTCATCCTTCACACTGATGAACAGAGGTTCATCACTTCTTTGCCAGGAGCTTGGAAGCATGCTGCATCATCAGTCTTCTGGAGGAATACTTGAAGTAGTCATTATATTGATCATATTTCTTGTCTTTCAGAATTGTTTTTCATTACAGTGTTGTATTATTTGTATTAATTATGCTTCTTATTCTGCTCACCTCATTCACATCACACATTTTTTGCTCATATTCTCTCACAGCAGTTTGTAGTAGTCGTCCCAGATTTCTCTGAATAAACCTGAATAAGTTTGGAGATACCTCCAAAACTATGGATAAGTTTCTTAAGGCACAAATAACATTCCATTGCATTCACATAACATTATTTATTTAGCCATTACTTAATTAATAGGGATGCACCTTATTCCCCTTTCTTTACCACAACAAAATAAAAAATTACTGATATGATTATTTTTGTATGTATGGGTTCTTTCCCCATATATGATCTCTTTGAGGAGATCAAATTATGGTGACTCTAAAAAATAATATAATATAACTAATATGATATGATATGATAATATTTAATCAAAGGATATTCATATTTTAGTGACTTTAGGAACATAATATTAAATTGCCTTCTATACAGTTAGACCACTTCACAGCTCCACCAACAGTGCATTACTGTAAACAACAACTGCAACAATTATCACGTTTCTTTTTTTTTTTTTTTGGTCATCTTTGCCAACCTGATGCTTGAGCTGGATTCTTGGAACTGTTTTTATTTGAATTTCTCTTATTATTAGTGAATTGTAGTATTTTCACATGTGATTGTGTATAGATTGCCTCTCTTTTGAAAATGCCTGATCATATCATTTGAACAACTATTGAGTAATGGCTTTTATTTTTTTAATATTTTTTAACATATATGTATATATATATGTATACACATTGGATATCATATCTTTATCAGAGAAATTTGCTAAAGGTTTTCACAGTTATATATACCCCTTTCTAATCCTAACTATATTATTTATGTCTATGCAGAAATTTTTCAATTTTATGTCATCAAAATTGTTCATTTTATATACTATGATTCTTTCTATCCTTTGTTTGGTCAAAAATTGTTTCTTTATCCATAGTTTTGGAGGTATCTCCAAATGTTTGTAACATTACTGTTTTTGGTTTTTTGTTTTTTGGTTTTTTTTTGTAGCTAAGTCTTATATCCATGTGAAGCTTGTTATAATATGTGGTATGAGATAATGGTCCCTAACCTAATTTCTAAACCCAGACTGTTTTCCTGGAAGCTTGTTTTGAATAATTATTCCTTACCCTAGTAGTTGGAGTCCTTGGTTTTACTGGACACTATTTTGGACACCATATTTTAAAGTTATTAATAACTTAGAGACTGTGAAGAGGAAAGCAATAAGGATGCTGGATGTCCTAAAATTCATGGCATATGAGAATATGTTGAAGGAAATGTGAATGTCTGAACTAGGTAAGGGAAACTTAAGGATACAGGATCTAAGTTCTCTTCAAGTATTTGGACGGCTGTCATGTGGAATAGTTTCTGGACTGTTCTGCTCGATTCCCAGAAGGTCAAACCAAAAATAATAGGCAGAAGTTGCAAAGAGCAAGACATTTTGGTAGAAGTAAAAACTACCTAACAGAGATATTAAAAAGTGGAATGCTCCATTTTGTGAGATAATGAATATCTCTTCTTAAGGGGAAAAAAAAACTATATGGTCAATTGGGTATATTGTAAAGGGGTTTCTTTTTCAGGTATTGGCTAGATAGGATAGCAATTGAAATTTGACCAGCTCTCTAGTTTTATGATTCTCTGATTTACTGAGTTACAGATACCTACAGGACATCCAACCTATCTACCAGGTATTTGGAGATGCAGCAGTGAAATTCAGGAGATTGGCTAGGGTTACATGTACAGATTTAGGAATTATCTTCATAGAAATGATAATAGAAAACATGAGAATGAATAAAATCACCATTAGAGACACCCTAGAAAGAGAGGAAGGGCCAATTCAGAACCATAGATAACTCCCCACACATAATGGCTGGGAGATGGATGATGATTCAGAAAAAGAGTTTCTCCATTCCAATAAAATTGTTCACTCCTTGAAGGCAGATAATTGACCTACTACTTCTTTTGTATCACTCATGGTACTTAATACAATGTTTAGCACACAACAAGTACTCAGTAATTGTCTAATTTGACAAATATCAACTACTTGTTCATTTGGCATAAAAGTTCCATTCATTTATAAATCATTATATGTGAAGAATTAAAATTCAGTGTCAATGTTCCCCTGGGTAAAAGAATTACATAAATATTTTCAGAATAAATTATTTCTTTCTAGTCTAGATCAAACAGGAAATAAAAAAAAAATCAACCCTCACAGTGAGGTGAGAAGAGAAGGATTCATGTTAAAAAATGAGATTTGTTAGAATATACGTTTTTAAACTTTGCAGCTGTCACTGCAGTAGTAAAGGTATTCCTTCTGGACTTAATAAAACTTTAAGCCCGAAACCAATAGTGGATGTGATAAAATCTCAGCAAGTGTAAGCTGATTCTTGAAAAAGCAAGGACTATGTAACTCAGATACATACTATGGTGGCTCTTGCTCCCTCCAGTAAATGAATAATTATTTTCCAAGTATTATTACTGAAAGTCTTAGAAAATTCTCAGCATCCTTCAAACCTCGAAACCATCAGAAAGTAGCGTGAAAAGAGCCATAGTTTTGGAGTCAATGGATTTGAATTTACATTCTACCTCTACCATTTATTACCCAGCTGACCTTGAGAGAGATGCTTAACCTCTGTGACCATCTATTTCTTTATATTTAAAATGAGCAAGTTGGGACTCCATGATCTCTAAGGTCCCTTCCAGTTCTAAATCTGTGATCCTCATATCTGTTTCATGCCTGAGGACATCAGTAATGTTAACAGAATGAAGATTTTAAAAACCCCTTCCTTTCTTCAATTTATGCCCACAAGACAGAAAATTGCTCTCATGGAGTGGTTGGCTATAGTATGTAAGGCCGCCAACCCCACCTCAGGCCCCATCTCCATTTAGGTTTAAATAACCCCAGAGAGAATTCTGCTTTCTTTCAAGTCATCTTGTGTCAGCACCATAGGTTCAGGCCAGCGTCCTTTTAGCATGGTGCAGAGGACAATCAGACAATATGTTTAATAAATTTCATAAACATCAAATATTATTTTTCAAAATATCCCTAAAAGAATTGAAATGACTTCAGATAAAATATAACTCTGATATCAGTAAGCTATAGTTAGTCTTCAATTATCCAAGGAAGGAGTAGAGCTGTAAATAACCCTAAATTAATTTGCATTTGACTTTAAACTATATGGTAGGTTTGGGGGAGGGGAGTCTGGGACAGCAGAATATTTATCTTCTTAACAGCTTAGGCTGATAATTGAATTCATTTACACATCCTGTGAATATACTGACTAATGGTAGAGTGAAGTGGCCCTGAGCACTCTGCTTAGCAACAATAAGTCAAACTAGGATTAAATAGATTCCATAGATTTCCATAAAGTATACAGATCATTGAGGGATGGCAATCTCAATGTTTGAGAAAATAAATCAAATTACTTTCTAAATACAAAATTACCATAGAATTTAGAGCTAAAAAGAGCCTTGGAAATAACCTCTCTTATTTGCCAGGTGAGAAAACTGAACCTGTGAGAGACAAAGGGATTTATCCAGAATCTCAAAGGTGGCAGAGTCAACATTGGAACTTGGGTCCTAAGCCTCTAAACTCAATGTCCTTTCCATTTCACTACATGATAACATCTTACCCATTACTCAAAAGACAACAAGAGAGAAAGGTCTACCAGAAGCAACTGTTACCCATTTTTACATCACATTTTAACTGTAAATGCACACACGCAAATATATACATATATATATACTCACATATATATGCATATATATATACATACACACACACACACACATACACACACACACACACACACATATATATATACATATATATTCTGTTTTTATTTTGTCTGTGCAGACTTTGGAATAGGTGATCTCTAAGGTTCCTCCCTATTCTGAAACTCTGTAATTCCTACCTCTCTTCATCAGTAGCACACAGTTTAACAGACTAGAGATTAAATATTAAAGATATTAAAGATAAGGCAAACTGAGACTCCAAATCAATCATAGTCAACTGGAAGCTTCTGTATAGAAAACTACCTTCAGTAAAACAGAAGAAAAAAATTTGCTGAAATACTTCATAATATGGAAGTGAAATCTGCTCTCCTGTTAAGACTTGAATCCCCACCCTTGCATATACAGGATAATTCTTTCTCCAAACACATCATTTATTATAGTACCGACAGAAGCTTGGGAAACAGTAAGCAAAATGCAAACAGATTTGGCTCAGGTGATTTAGATGTGTTGCGTTGATTCAGATATTTTAGCTGCTTGGAGAGATTACCTCTGCTGATCACAGACTGGGTATTAATCAGCTTCTGTTTGTCACACTTTGAAATGAAAGATACTAGATAGGACCTAAGAATTATGATGAAAACAAAAGAAGCATTAGTCAGTTAGGTAAAGAATAAATAACATCATAAATTAGCTTCATATAGTAGGTTCCCACGTCTTCCTTTCCCTCTTACCAGGAGTGAGCTTTTAACCACAGACTAATACTGTAGTAGAAGTGTGTATGTGTCTGTGTGAATCCATATATTCATTCAGCATTCACACTCTGTACATAAAATCAGGTCAACTGATAGAGTATTCATAAAGATCCCATGAGGTCCATTTAAAATGTCCCATCCTACACATTCTTGGCCTGGTCCTAAATGTTCTCTATTTATTGAGTTTGAAAAGTGCATATGGTACAGTGGAATTTATAGCAACTTGAGATTTGGGTTATAGTCCCAATTTTGTCACTAATTCGCTGTGGGAACAAAAGTCGGTCACTTTATATTCTGTGCTTCAGGTTTTTTACCTGTTTAAAAAAAAATAAAAACAAATTAAGGAACTGAATTAGATGATCTTTAGTTCCTTGGAACTCAAAAAATTTGATCAATTAAATCATGGTTGGAAGATGTCTTGCTGACTATATATCATAGGCCATTTCTCCAAGATTTGTGTCAATTTTGTCATTTATGAAATAAAATTATTAAAAGATAGCAAAGGCATTAGAATCCATTTTTGGTGAAGTATGTTTAATAGATCAAATAGACAAATGTATCTCTCCACACTGCCACCCTAGTAATACCTCTCTACCTCTCCACAAAGCCTTCACTTTAGTTCATAGGATCCAGAATTAGAAGGGATTATCTAGCTCAAGCCTATCATATTACAGATTGGGAACCAAGGCCTAAAGAAGTTCAGTTGTGAGGCAGTCAGGTGGCGCAGAGGATAGAGCACTGGCCCTGAAGTCAGGAAGACCTGAGTTCAAATCCGGCCTCAGACCAAACATTTGACACTTACTAGCTGTGTGACCCTGAGCAAGTCACTTAACCCCAATTGCCTAAAAAAAAAAAAAGTTCAGTTGCCTAAAAGCACATGGGTAGCAAGCAATGGCACTCAAGTTTGAACCAAGGTGTTCTACTTCTAAATCGAGGCAAGCTAGACTAGCTGTCCACTAGTATCTTTCTTCATTGTCCATTCACAGAACTAATTCCTCTTGTCTGGAACATGTTTCTTTCTCATCCTTTCCTTTCTATCAAGTTCCAGTTCCTATACTACTTCTATCATAAAGGCTCCTCTTATTTCTCAGCTGAAAATCACTTCTCCTTTCTCCAATTTTCCGAGAGCATTTCATCTAAATCTCTTCTTTGTCCTTGTTCTATTCTATCCTGTATTCTCATGTGTGTCTGTGTCGTATCAATAAACACTAAACCCCTCGAGAAAAGAGACTGTATTGTTTTTCATCTTTGTATCTTTAATCTTTGCATCCAACAAAGAGTCTTGCAGGTGGTTAGCAAACAATAAACACTTGTGGAATTCTCTTTAATACAACAGAAATGTGCAAAATTTCATAATTACATAATCAGTATATCAATGACCTATGATTTAATCAGTGTATAATGTACACACACCCCCAACATACATCATGACACCACAACTATGACTATGAAGTATAGCCTTAGAGAGTTACTTGAAGCTCAAAAAGGTTAGATGACCTGTTCATGTTCACAGAACTAATAAAGCAAGGTCTAAATCCAGGACTTTCTGACTCTAAATCCAGCCTTCCAGACACTATACCATGCTACATCTCAATTCTATACTTTAACACAATTTAAATAAATATACACATATATGTGTGTACATAATAAATAAGAATGCATTCTGTCAGACTCCTTACAATTTAATTTTGTGAGATAAGTTCTAAGGCATCACCTTCTCCACCATACTTATTTCCTCTGGTTTGACTATTTATGGGAAAAAAACTTCAAAAACTAATTTGTGAGGAAACTAGATGGCTTAGTGGATAGAGAGCTGGACCTGGAGTCAGGAAGATAAGTTCAAATCTATCCTCAGACAAGTACTACCTGTGTGACCCTGGACCAGTCACTTAACCTCTCTTCACCTTAACCCACTAGAGAAGGAAATGGCACACCACTCTAGTATCCTTACAAGAAAACTCCATGGACAGCATGGTCTATGGGGTCACAAAGAGTAGGACACAACTGAACAACAAAACTAATTTGTAACAGAGTTCATATTAATTGGGTACCTTCCTTTGAAATATTTTTAGTTTGTTCTATAGATTTTTGTTTGTTATTCTTCTTAAGCAACACAACTTAAGCAATCTGCAAAAGTTTAAATTCTAAAAAGCAGAAGGCCTAATTTAATTATAGATGCTTGAAAATAGTCCATTCACGTAATATGAAAACTCCCATGTGCAGCATGAAAATTTCTTTTTGCAACTACTTGTATTAATCTAGTTTTTATATTTATAAACAACTCTGTAATCCATAATTTATTGGTAGCAAACTTTTTTCACAATTATCTAAGAATAAAATTTATTTAGAAGCTGTAAATTTGCTTTCTTAGCACCAAAATGTTAACTTTGGTTTCAGAGATAGATCCTGGTTTTTTTTTTCCTGTAACCCTTTTTATTGATATTCAAAATAATTCCTTTGGTCCTGAATCTTTTGAAAAATGACAGTTGAACTGAAACAGTGAATCATCTTTGTGTCTCTGGGACTTTTCCTCTAAGTAAAACTTAACAGTTGCTGATATTTTTTCCACTGTTAAACACAACATTTAAATCACAGTCTATTTTACTGCCTAAAATAACTTCAATACTTGCTGATTCTTTCAAAATCTTTTGGAAGAAAGAAAACATAAAGCGTATTCTACAAATGAAATGTCAATCTTTTCATAGAAAAAATAATAATAAAGTTGGGTGAAATTGGTTTTATTTTCCCTATTAGTAGCTAACAGAATTCCACCATTTTTGCATGGGTAGCATGTCTAAAGGATTTGTGACAAGATCTGATTTCTAGAACTTAGAACATTTTACATCATATTTAACTTAATTTTTGCTAGTAAAATCTTCAGTAACACATTTGAAAGAAAGGTTACTTCATTAAACTATTTTTAAAAAGCAAAATAAGGTATTTTTAAAAATTGTTTCCCCCAGACCATCTAGATTTAGAACTGTACCATAGTTTACTTTCCCTTTTAGCCACTACTATGAAACTCTTTTTGGAATATATCTAACATTTATCATGAATACATGCAGCTAAAAACTACACACTCTCTCCTCCCACCACTGTCAACATGCAGTATTTTTTTTTTCTCTAAGATTGTGAGGAGAAAAATAGCTTATCTGTAGAACATACATTGCTTGTTAGCCAAATATAAATTGATTATATTTAGTATTGGGTTATTTTCAGTCTGGATCTTTTCACTATTGATAAAATAGAATACAGGTGGGCTCTATGGCTGCAGGGACCATATGCATAAGAAAATGTTTGCACTAGAGATGACATATGTCATACCATGTGCCAAATTCCATTCTAGATCTGGAAGTGATATTTTTCTCATGTATGCTGGCAGTTAAAGCTCTGTAGATAAGGATTTATTTATTCTTCCCAAAGCTTAGATTATCTTCTTTGTGTTTCTGTTAAATAGAGAAGCAAGTTTTATGGCAATTAGCTAATTCCTCCCATATGTCTTACCTGCTATTTCTTTTCAATAATTGTTTTTGTGTGCTATTGTTTGTAATACCTTCCAAATATTAACCACAAGTTTTTATGATATACTATCTATTTTTCTTGGTACTGAATATATAAGGCTCCAATTTTCCCTTTAATTATAAAAAAGCAAGTTCATTCTGCTCTTTCCCAGATATGAAGGCAATTCAGGCAAAACTTCAATACCCATTGAAACAGGTCCATTCTTGCTTTTTGGGAGAGTCACCAGTAAGCTGTTGACGACCTGTATATTTCTTGTGTTGCTGGATTGCTGAGTATGAACGACTGAGTCCATTCTGCCAAGAGAACAAGTGTCACTATGTAGGGACACCAACATTCTCTCAGTATAAGAAGGTAGTGTGACTATTACCTGTGAAATACTGTCTATAAATAGACTCATGTGACATTTCTCTATGGTTTAGCTCCCGAATTTCAAAAATCAGGCATAAAATACACATCATAATAAATATTTTATTCAGTGGCTACTGTGTGAAGAATGTAGCACCAGACCCTGAGGATAATATACAGTTTAGCTCGAGATATGAAGGTGTTTCAAGCAGTTTACTACCAAAAAAGTTAATGCCAAAGCATGCTTTCCATGCAAAATATTACTTAATGAGTGCATTAAAACAATTCTAAAATCACAAGCTACGAGAGGTCTTGTGGTATGGGTGAGGAAGGCCATTACACTACAACAACTACAATAACTACAACAACCAATAAACTCCATGGGCTCTCTATTACGTCAAGTATCAAATGTAAACCCTTCTATTTGGTATTTAAAGCTTTTCACATCCTGAACCTATGCTACCTTTACATTAATATAGTAATCCCCTCTTTAAGTCATAAGATCCAGTCAAATTTTCTGTTTCTCACACATGACATTATATTAACCATCTCCACACCTTTGCACTGACTATCCTCACTGCTGACTGTCCTCAACACCCATAGCTCACCTCCATCTCCTGAATCCCTGGCTACCTTCAAGATTCAGTTCCAGTACTTTATATCTAGTTTGTACATAGAGATATATGTCTGTGTGTGTGTGTGTGTGTGTGTGTGTGTGTGTGTGTGCGTTTTCTTCTTCATTAGAATGTAAAATCCTGGAGGGCTTTGTTTCAGTGTTTGTATCCTGAGCTCATAGCAAGGTGCAAGTATATACATAATATATATACATACATATATATGTATTATGTAAATGTATACATATATACATATTTATATATACACATATATGTACGTGTATATATGTATGTATATATATAATATATATACACATATATGTGTGTGTGTGTGTGTGTGTGTGTGTGTGTGTATAAATGCTGAATAATTTAAGGGAATCAGGAAAGGTTTCATGGAGGAAGTGGCATTTCAGTTGGGCTTTCCAAACAGGCTGAAGATCTCTGCAGAAAGTCAGAGGACAACTAGGACAGAAGATTGAGCACAGTGTAAAAGAGTCACTATATGAGTTGTTTTTTGCTTAACTGATTTGCTTTGTCATTTAAAAAGTTTCAATTCTAGCAAAGAGAAGATATAGCTCCAGGAAAGAAACATGACTATGATGCAAAAACAAGACATCGATAAAACTAAAAAAAAAAAAAACAAAAAACAAAAGGTATTACAAGGATAGGGAATTGTGTGAGCAAATGAATAGTGGGTTGTGATAGTGCAGTTTCGGGAACAGAGATTAGCCCAAGTTTGGATGACTCATTGAGTACATAGTAGAGAGTAATAGGAGATAAGTCTGGAAGGGTTGAATGTCAACAAAATGTGGGAAAACAATACCAGCTCTACCTCCTCATAGGATGGTTATGGCGATCAAGCTAGATAGACATGAAAATGCTTTGAAGAATTAAAAGCACTAAATAATTGTTATAATTAAGATATAATAGAACTTTTATTATTAGAATAGGGAAAATATTTGGATATCCTTGGTAAAAGTCTTCTTATAACCAGGAGTGAAAAGGGTGGGAGGGAAAGGAATATCCTATAAAATCTTATACTGTCCCCTAATTGTTTTATAAACATCAGCTGGTCACTAGACTGTACATTCTTCGATGTCAGAGACCATGTCTCATTCTTCCTCATTTCCTCCAAAGCACCTAGGTATGTAAGTTCTCAAAAATACATATTGAATAAATAATGCCTATATAGTCTTATTCTCTAATTTAGGCTAGTCTCTACTCATAGTCAATCTCATTGTTCTTCCCTTCAAAGAGTAGAGAGGTTGTCAGCAGCTAGAAAGAAGAACTAGCATAGACCATCTTCACATTCATACCTTTTGGGGGCAAGTCTATGCTACCTTTTGCCTGCCAATATTTATGTTCACCAATCCCTGAGGTCATGAATATATACAGAGTTGACAACTGCCAACACCATGGCTTTTTCATGTTGTTAACCCCATAATTAATTTTCTTCTTCTTTCCACCTAGATAAAACTTGTTTACTCTTTTTGAAACCTAAATCATGTTCTATCTCTTGTACGAAGATTTTCTTGATCACTGTACTCAAACTTTAGACCAATGGTCCTGCATTCTGATTCCAACTCAGCCACGCACTGCTTGTGCAAATTGAGTTACTTCAACTACAATGTTTCAATTCTCTCATGTATGAAGTGAAATTAATAGTCAAGATAACTTCTTTAAGGTCCAGTTCTAACATATGGCTCTTTTAACATTTCTAGAACATAGCATACAGCTAGAACATAGCATTTAATGAATCTCTATTTCATGTGCATTTGGGTTGGTCTCCCCAAGAAAATTCTTCTACTTGGGGAATTCAGCTTGTGAAGGTGATAGATTAGTGATACCAATGCCAATGAAAGAGACAGAGACAGAGAGAATCATTAAAACATGTCTTTAAATATATAAGAAAGCACAGAAGGAAACACAAACAGAGCATGTTTTTTTTACTACCTTTTTGAAATAGATACAGATAGATGATAGATATTTCTTAAAAAGACAAACTGTATAACAAGTTCAGATTCTTAAACAGGACTCATGTGCAAATATATTGAAAGTTTTGTGTTTTGTTGATTAAGTTCACAATAGAAAACATAAATAAAAATAGAACATGATATTTATTCCATATCAAAAGAAATGTTAGAAATTCTAAATATGATAAAATATAACCTACTACTTTCCCTCCAACCGCATATCAGCCATTCTATCAGAAAAAGAGATCACATTTGTATAAATTCAGTTGTTGTTCTTCATTATTTTAAGGTCAGAACCAATAATATATAAAGAGATTTCAGGTTTCTGTTTAGATTCCTTTTGTTCAATTCAGATATGGGAGTTGTTCCTTCCCAATCCAACCCAGTTAAGTTAAATTAAACAAGAGATTCCTGAGAATTTGAAGCCAAGAATGACTAAAGTCTTGTCTGAGACCAACCTTGGTTAAAAATTAGACTCCCCTTAGTCACTGAGGCGACAGAGTAAAGTCTCATTCAGTAGGTCACAGCATGGGAGAACAGGTCTCTTATTAATTTTGAGGGATCTGTTCTTGTGTTTCTCTTTGTGTTTCACAGCAGTCGTTTTTTTCAAAGGAAAAAGGAAGGGTGCTCAGTTCAATCTACATTTATTGTCTCACAAAAGAGTTAGCAGAAAAACTAACAAATATTCTCAACCAGAACTACATCTTAGTTCTGTAAATGTGTCAGACCCCAACAGAGCAAGCCCTATTTCTTAGGGGTAGCAGCTCTTGTCTCTTAAGAGTAAAAATTGGTTAGCAATTCAATAGGTTTAGAAGAACATTTTTAACCTACCTAGAGCCACATATTTCACTCCTTGGTAACCAGGAGATAATGTCAGAAATTCCAGAGATTACTCGTAACAGATAGGATTCTTGGATTCCTTAGGGGAAATGGTTATATATCACTAAAATACATATACTCTTTCATGGAACATTGGTGCCATAGTTTTCCATTGCTGTCACCTTTGTATTGACTATGATAAAGAGATGAAATCATCCCATATTAACAAATCATCAAAATATGTAATCTTGCCAATTGCTTCCTAACCACTTTCACCAGTGGTTGGAAATATTCTCAAAGTTATATGTAACTTTGGTCACAACAATAAAGATCACAATCTAGCCACTTATTATCTTAACCCTATCCTGCTTCATTCAATCAATTCCACAGCACCTCACACATCATAGGTGTACAGTACATATTGAACTGAATTGAACTGTGTCAATTATTTTGCACATTAAGTCATATTTGACTTGAGAGCTGAAGGAAAAGTTCAAAGAACACATTCATCTTTAGAAATATTGCCAAAAAGTTATTCCTTTTGGCTGAGCAATGTTCAGTTAACATTTTCCATTCTGTTACTTCCAGGAAAATCTATTAACCATGAAACATGAACTCCTAAACATGCACACACGCACACACAAACACACATCTCTCAACGGATTATCTAGTTTTGAGGTTTGTCTTAAAGCATGTATAAAAAGATTAACTTTTTTTTCAAAAAAAATTAATATCAAAATTAACATGAAAATTGGGGAAGCTAGGTGGCACAGTGGATAGAGCACCAGCCCTGAAGTCAGGAGGACCTGAGTTCAAATGCAGCCTCTGACACTAGCTGTATGAACCTGGGCAAGTCATTTAACCCTGATTGCCTCACAACAAGAACAACGACAAAATAATCCTGACCACAAAGGAGTTACCAGAAGGGAAAATAAAGCCAAAGAAGCTAAGAGTAGCTTGATTCTCATGAAACTTTTGACTATTTCTTTAATGATCATACTTTGACATATTGATATAGTTACTCTTTTCCATGATGAAGATCACAACCTAGCCGTGCCTTCAAATCCTATATAAATCCTATCCTCATCCTCCTGATGATACTCCACACAGGGCTCACCCTCATCTCAATGCTCGCTGTCTTCCTCTAGATCCCTTGTTACTCTATGAATACTAATGGGAATATTCAGACTGTCCATCAGTTATTCTTTGCTTTTGGAACATGACCAGTTAACCTGCTTTTTCTGGTCATAAATTCAGACACAATTATTCATTAATAACATATTACATTCTACTGTCACTCATTTATTTTAATCTGGTGTTAGTTTCAAAAAATGTTATGCCAGTAGTAATGAATCATGTGATTTAGAACTGGAAAAGACCTTAAAAACCATCTAGTCATAGAATCATAAAATCACAGTATAAAGGAATGAAAAAGACTTTATTAAGAGTTTCTTAAGTGACAAAGCATAGTATGAAGTATTAAGGATACAAATTGGAAAAAAAAATGAGGCAGTTCCTGCTTCCAAGAAGGAGACAATATTTAAAAGAAAGTTCTAATGTAGGACAGATGGAAAGGCCTGGAAGTCTACGGATGTAGCTATGGGGTATGTGAAAAGCCAAATGATTCTTTTGCTACATTACTAGTTTATCAATGGTACAGAGGAGTGGGGGAGGTTGTAATCTGGAAGGCATAGAAACAGAGCAGAACACAAGACTAGGAGGATCTTAGAATGCAGTGACAGAATAGATGGTAAGATGTAGTGGTTCTCTCTCTCACTGGAAAGCATAGAGTTGGTGACATCCATCTTACTGTAAGCAGTAAAGCAGAGGAATAGGTTCAGGGTGCCAGGGGAGGTTGGGGAGAAAGGAAAGGGGAGCAGGGATGAAGAGGGGAAGAAAGAGAGAAAAGGATACCTCTCTGTTTGCCAGTCTTCTTGCCTCTTGGCCATCCTGGATGGGCTCATATATTTAGAGGCAGAAGAGACCAAGAAGCTATTTAGTCCAATCTTTTATTCCTTATTTACAAATAATTATTTACAAATATTTACAAAAAGAGAAAATTGAGTGAATCTTTTTTTGAATCCATCAAAATTCAGGTCCTTTGACTCCATATCCAAGGTATACCTACAACATGCTGCCTCTCTTTCATGTTACAAATCAGGAAACTATGGCCCAAAGAGGCAAAGTGACTTTTCCAAGGATGCACAGATAGTAATCAACAGCAGGAATTCACATCTATTTATTAGTTTGCCTTGTTAGAATAGAAAGCTCACTGTGAGCAGGAATTATTTCATTCATTTAGCTCAGTATATGGCTGATAGCAAGCATTTAATAAATATTTGTTGATTCTGATTCCATTGAATTATTAATTAATAAGCATTTATTACTATATGTCTGGCACTGTGCTAAGTATTGGACATAAATGACACGGTAAAAATTGTCCCTCCACTCAAGAATATCATATTCTAATAGGAGAGACAACATGCAAATAATTACATATATTAACAATTATGTATATATAATTATTTAGATGTTGTTGTTTTTAAGTCATTTTTCAGCCATATCTCACTATCAGTGACCCTATTTGTGATTTTCATGGCAGAGATACTAGAGTGGTTTGCCATTTCCTTCTCCAGCTCATTTTACAAATGAGGATTTAGGCAAACAGGGTTAAGTGACTTGCCCAGGGTCTCACAGCCAGCAGGTGTTTGAGGCCATATTTGAACTCAAGAAGAGTCTTCCTGACTCCAGGCCTAGCCCTCTATCCACTGAACCACCTAGCTTCCCCTAACTATAGATAGATAGATAGATAGATAGATAGATAGATAGATAGATAGATAGATAGATAGATAGATAGATAGATAGATAGATAGATATAGATATAGATATAGATATAGATTTAGATATAGATATAGATATAGATATGCAGGATAAATTGGAGGTAATTTCAAGGTAAAGGAACTTGTATTGAAAGGGACACAGAAAGGCAGATGGTAGGATTTGAGCTAAGACTTGATACTAAAAACATAAAATAGTATATCTATGCCTTACTCAAATAAACATACATCCACATAATGTCTTTTCCATCCTAAAGAGGCCATTTATAATGTCCTAAAATATGAGCCCAAGAATACACTCTTACTTAAGCCCAATAGCACTTTTTGATGGAATACATCATAGATTCAACAACATTTTTGTAAAGTTAAAACATTTTGTTGAACTTCAGAAGCATTAAAATATTTTATATTAATAAAAGGAGATCAAGAAGTTGATGTTAGACTAGTACTAGCCTTATGTTAAGGGGAGTGGAAGACAGGAGGTCATTTGATGATGTTCAAGAGATAGTTTAGAATGTGGTAAAGGTAAGGAGGGAGAGAGAGAGAGAGAGAGAGAGAGAGAGAGAGAGAGAGAGAGAGAGAAAGAGAGAGAAAGAGAAATTTGTGGTTATTGTCTTGGGAAAAAACACACATCAAGTTAAGCAATAAAACAAAGGGAAAAGGGGGGTGAACGGTAGGATTTTCTCTTTTCATTCCTTTGAATAGTTTTAAGGCAGCAATCATTTAAATTCAGCAGTTGTCTTCACCTCAAAAGTCTTGGAAGCTGCCATTTTTCTCAAGAGCCTTATTAAAATGAGCCACGGTACCTGATAGACCTAAATGATGATAGTAAGGTTATAGATCTTTTTATGTAAGAGAATTAGTTCAGTATAGGATTGCTCACAGGGATTGAACAGAGGACTAAAAGGCTTTGAGAAAAGTGGTAGGACCAAAGTAGGAGAGAATTATAAAAGAAAGTGGTATAAGAAGGGCAAGGTTACCAAAAAATCAGTATCTAGAAACTCCCTTCAAGAGCTTTGATCATGGAGATAAGTTTATTTATTTATTTATTCACTTATTTGCTCATTTATTCATTCATTCATTCATTCATTTATCTACTCATTTGTTTATTTATTTAACAAAATAGCAAGATCTCTCAGTGAAATACACCTTGTTAACGTTGTCTTTCATTATGTTCCTGATAGCAGCACCCTTTATGGCTACAGGCCAAGCATCCATAAAATTTTATTCAATAAAATAAATTTAGGTCAAATGGTCTTTGTCCAATGGCTCTGTCATCCATATATAGGGATGCACCTTTGTACAAAATTAAAATTCATTTACAGTTACATGTTCAAAGCTGGAGTATTTTACACTTCGGGTTACTCCCTCTAAAAGCATTATTTAGATTTCTTTTAACTTCCATTATTTATTTGAATAAATCATGCCATTTTCTTCCTCTTCTAGATCTATAATTTTATAGTCTGAAGATGTTTATGCTTAAGGCTCATACTACATTTTGCTCTTACTTTGCTTTCTTTCCATTTTCTTGCATAAATATAACTAAAATTAAGTTTAATCCCCATTTCTCCACTAAATTATTTCTTTAACCTCAATATTATGGCACTACAGTTATTGTTGAATTTTTTTTATTCCCAAAAGGAATACAATTAGAATTCTTTAGGCTATAATGCACATAATTCCATTGAAATAAGTTTGGTCCAAGTCAGAAAGGTTCATGTTTCTTCTGCCAGTATATACTCCAACTTTCAAAAGACTTCAGGTCTAATACCATTGAGATAATGAGATCTTCCTCTTCAACTTCAGCCTAATTTATCACACTTACTTTATTCCTAGAACTAGTCCTGGAATAGTCTAAGACCATGTCAGAGTTTAACAAACTGTATAAGAATGAAATCCTGGGATTTATCTATAAAAGCATGTTTCTCTTCTCAAATTTATGGTTGCTATCGCAATAAATATCTCAGTATTCAAAGGTGTCAGGTTCAAATGTTCGCCATTCCAGGAAATATTCCTTATAAGAATTATCTTCTTTTTAACTTTCCTTTAAGATTGCAGCTATCTCTACACACAAATTCAAATGGAAACAGAGTAAATTATCTGGATAGTTCTTCACTAAAATTTTTTGGCCTGTATTATTATTTTAATTGCTTGATTGTCTATTTAATTTGGCATATTTAGATTCAAGCTTAATGAAAGAAAAAGGATAAAGTCTTCATAAATAAGAAAGATCAATTAGAAAGCCTCCTGTAGCAGTCTCAAGAATAGACACAACTTTCTTTTTTTCAATTAATTTATTTATTTTTAGTTTTCAACATTCACTTCCATAAGATTTTGAGTTCCAAATTTTCTCCCCATCTCTCCCCTTCTTCCACCCCAAGATGGCATGCATTCTGATTACTCCTTCCCCCAATCTGCCCTCCCTTCTATCACCCTCCCCTTTCTCTTATTCCTTTCCCCTTCTATTTTCCTGTAGGGTAAGATAGATTTCTATATCCCATTAACTGTGTATCTTATTTCCCAGTTGCATGTAAAAACAATTTTTAACAATCATTTTTAAAACTTTGATTTCCAAATTCTCTCCCTTACTCCCTGCCCACCCACCCTCACTGAGAAGACAAGCAATTCAATATAGGTTATACATGTATAGTCATGCAAAACACTTCCATAATAGTCAGGTTGTGAAAGACTATTTTTTCCCTACATCCCTATCCTCCCTCCCATTTATTCTCTTCTCTCCTTTGACCCTGTCCCTCCTCAGAAGTGTTTGCTTCTGATTACCCCCTCCCCCAATCTGCTCTCCCTTCTATCACCCCCCATTATCCTCTTCCTCCCTACTTTTCTGTAGGGTAAGATAAACTTCTATGCCCAATTGAGTGTGTATGTTATTCTCTCCTTAAGCCAAATCCAATGAGAGTAAGATTCACTCATTCCCTCTCACCTTTCCCCTTTCCCCTCCAATGTAAAAGCTTTTTCTTGCCTTTAGTGCAAGATAATTAAGCCCCATTCTACCTCTCCCTTTCTCCTTCTTCCAGTACATTCCTCTCTGACCCTTTAATTTTATTTTTTAAATCTCATCTCTTCATATTCAACTTGCCCTGTGCCCTCTGTCTATGTGTGTGTGTGTGTGTGTGTGTGTGTGTGTGTGTGTGTGTGTGTGATCTTGATTGTGTTCCCACAATACTTGAATTGTTTCTTTCTGGCTACTTGGATATTTTCTCCTTGACCTGGGAACTCTGGAATTTGGCTATAATAGTCCTGGGAGTTTTCCTTTGAGGATCTCTTTCAGGAGGTGGATTCTTTCAATTTCTATTTTACCCTCTGGTTCTAGAATATCAGGGCAGTTTTCCTTGATAATTTCTTGAGAGGTGATATCTAGGCTCTTTTTTTTTGATCATGGCTTTCAGGTAGTACAATAATTTTTAAATTATCTGTCCTGGATCTATTTTCCAGGTCAGTGGTTTTTCCAATGAGATATTTCACATTGTCTTCTATTTTTCTATTCTTTTGGTTTTATTTTATAATTTCTTGATTTCTCATAGAAACTTTAGCTTCCATTTGCTCCATTCTAATTTTTAAGGAATTATTTTCTTCAGTGAGCTTTTGGACCTCCTTTCCCATTTGGCCAATTATGCTTTTTCAGGCATTCTTCTCAACATTGATTTTTTGTACGTCTTTTGCCATTTGGTCTAGTTTATTTTTTAAGGTAGTATTTTCTTCAGTTGGGGGGGGGTCTCTTTTAGCAAGTTGTTGACTGGTTTTCATGATTTCCTTACATCACTCTCATTTCTCTTCCCAACTTTTCCTCTACTTCTCTTACTTGCTTTTCAAAATCCTTTTTGAGCTCTTCCATGGCCTGAGACTAATTCATATTTTTCTTGGAAGCTTTGGATGTAGGAGCTTTGACTTTGTTGTCTTCTTCTGATTATATGTTTTGATCTTCCTTGTAACCAAAGTAAAATTTTATAGGCTGAGTTTTTTTTCCACTGTTTACTCATTTTCCCAGCCAATTTCTTGACTTTTTAACTCTTTGTTAAGGTAGGTCTCTGCTTCCATTGTGGAGGGTATACTGCCCTAAGCTTCACGGTTTTGTGCAGCTGTTTTCAGAGATACTTCTAGGGACTTGTAAGTTTTCAGTTCTTCCAAGGTGGTATGAACTAAGGAGAGGTGTTTACTCCTCTCCTGGCCTGTGCTCTGGTCTGTAAGCACTCTTCTCTGCTCTGGAATTATGAGGAGGATTCATTCTCCACTGCTTCCATGAGCTCTGCTATGCCAGTGCTCCTTCTTACCCCCTTGGACTGCCACCCAGGACTATGACCCAGATCCAAGTATGGGCAAAGCAAAAGAATCCTGCCTCAGTGCCAGCAAAGAGATTTCTGTAATCTCTGTCTAATCAGTTGTCCAATCTCCTTACTGTCTGTGGTCTGAGAGCTCTGGAAGCAGTTGCCATTACCACTGCCCCAGGGTGGTACTAGGGCCAGGTTTGGACCTCATCCAAGTCCAATAGACCTTTCCCACTGACCTTCTAGGTTCTCTTTAGCGTTTGTGGATTGAGAAGTCTGGAAACTGCCACAGCTGCCAGTGATTCAGTCCCCTGAGGCCTGCTTTGGGTTTACTGGGGCCCAGTCTGTGCTGGCACGGTTTGTGCTGGCATTGTGCTTTTCTCTCAGCCTGGTGCAACAGACCTTTTCTGTCAACTTTCCAGGTTGTCTTGGGCTGAAAATTTGTTTCACTCTGTCCTTTAAGGGTTCTGCTGCTCTAGAATTTTTTAAAGTCATTTTTTACAGGTATTTGGAGGGGTTTGGGGGAAAATTCAAGTGAGTCCCTGCTTTTACTCTGCCATCTTGGCTCTGCCCCTCTAGACCCAACTTTCTTGTCTCCTCTTGTTATCAAAGTTTCCTTAAATTTAGAGGTTGAGAGGCCCTTGGAGATCACCTTCCTTTCAGATGAGGAGACTGACATGCTTAGAGAGATTAAGTGATTTTTCCAAAGCCACACAGGAAATAAACAGCAGAATCAGGATTTGCACCCAGTTCAAGTACTCTATTGACTACACTATGCTACTTGATATATGTTTAAAAATCAAGCACCAAAATATATTTCCCAAAAGTCTTTTTACCCACAATGTAACTACTGTCCTATGGGTTTTTAATTACCTTTGAACATCTGATCTAGGATTAAAATTTAAGGTCAAGGAAATCACTGCTACCATTCACTGTGGCTGCCAAGGTTCCACTGGTGTCTAGTAAATTGCTGGCCAGCAATCTTAATTTTGAATTATTCCACTTCTTACTGCCATCCAGTAAACCCCTTTCCCCCACTTGCCCTATCTTGCTTCTCTACTCTTCTAACTATTTATTATCTATGGCAGGAGCAATATCCTAGCCCTTCCTCCCATGCAGGTCAGCTAGTTTTTGTTTTGCTGTGTTTTGTTTTCCCTAAAAGGTATTGAAACATTCCTCTGAGACTTGATTGGCTCAGGTGATTAAGGGGTCATATTGCTTCTGTTTTTTGAGTACAAAGCAGCCAGAGGAGCATCATGGTGCTTTGCAACTTGGTTGGTGGAAAAAATTGATAATTCAGCAAGGGAAACTCAACTAATTGAATTAACTTTTTTTAAAATAATTTACATAAAATCTTTTATTGGCTATTTATATTCTTTCACCCAAATCCCCATGCCCCTGATTTAGAACACGACAAGCTACAAAAACTTTCTTTTGCCTGACTTTGGGAAGAGTGTGGGTGGAGGATGGGAAGAAATGGTACCATAGATTAAAATGGTAGGGAGATAAATACTCATGCTCAGGTTGTGTCAATGGGAAGGGCAATGTCTGCCCTTCTTGAGTAGTCTCCCCATAGAAGAACCTAAGAACAATGGCTCCACTTCTCAGAGGATGGGCCTAGAGAGGAGATGACATTTATCCCATGGAGGCATAAAGGATAACTCACCACTTCTCTTCTTGTCCTCAATACCCTGTCCTTATGGAATATACTCTTGCTATGGCTAAGTAAATCCTTTTTCTGTTAACTGCCTGTTGAATGACTTACAAGGACCTTACCATGTTTCAATAACAAACATAAATTCCCAGGGGAATTGGCTTGAATTATACCAGGGCCTGAGCTGTCAGACCTTGCTCCTTTAATGGGTCCTACTTTACTATGAGGTTTGTTCAGGCAGAATTTATGTATGTGCATTTTACAAAAATTGTTTTTGCATGTGCCAGTTAATTCATTTCCACTTCCCTCCACTGATTCAATAATATTGTATACCATTATTACTGAGTTCCTCCTGTTCGAATTCTGCTTAGTCTTCAGCTAACACTATATTGTGATATTAAATCTTAAATCATTTCCTTAGTTCAATGAGGGGCCTTTTATTGCAATAATCTCACCTGTCTTTGAAATAACAAAACACATTCATTCTGAAATCTCATTATGGGACTAATATATTTTCTAAACATTGGTCAGATTGTTTTTTTCTTTCAAAAATTGGAATATTTGGGGCTTGTTTTTAACTTTGAATGTTAGGAGTTGTAATTTTGGAATTAATTCAAGATTTAGTGGGTATATTATGGCTCTGGACTTGCTCCAATTTCCATGATCAGCTTTTCCCCAGTAGTAAGTACAGGACATTGCCACGTACACTGTCAGTATTCAGCAGAGAGTTTTTATACGGGTTCTTTTGTTGTTATTTTCAAAGGTGGGAAAAATTAGGTAAAATATTTTCTGCATTGATTCTTAAGTCCTTTTGCTACAATATAAGACATATTTTAAGAATGGACTAACCAGTGTGGATTTTAATTTGCAACAAGCTCCATTCTTTGTAATGTTTCCTCAAAATGGTTGCTTTTTATAGTTTTCCTCTGACATACTTAAGGGAGAAATTACAGACAAATACCATTGTCAGTAGATCCATTGCTTGTTCTTCTGTAACTTAGACAAATTACCAAATATAGCTCAAATGCCACTTTCTCCACAAAAACCTTCCCTAACCACCCCTCCCCTCAGAAAAAAATTATTTTATCTCTCTTGAACCTTAGACTAGCACTTTTCTTTCTACTCTTTCATAAACTTATTGCATTCTATTTTGTACATTTGTTATAACTTTCCATTAAGCTTTAAGTTACATGAGGACAAGGCCTCAGTAGTATCCATGTACCAGTGTACTGGTAAATGTTTAACTACTGGCTCTCCAGGAAAAAAAAATGCATTACACACTTTTAAGTTTAATCTGAATCATTAACATTTTCTCCATTTCTTTCTTAAATCTATACAATCAAGAAAACAATAAATCAAGCCCTGATTTATAGTGTTTGCTGAATTCCAAGTTGTAAATGCCCACATTGAAAATATAATCATCAGATCTCTCAGTTCCAGGTCCAGCATGCCTCTGGTCTTATCTAAACTTTGATACTTCCTCTTTATGTAACATAATGTGTTGCATATATTGTAGTAGCCATTTAATGAAATGTTTGCTGAAATAGATATTGCACACTTTTTCAGCACAGACAAAAATCAAAATTTCTGATTGGAGAAGGGTATGTAGGGAGATACAGGGTTTGCACTTTTCTAGATAAGGCATTGGTGAGCAAAAGCTTGAAAACTATTTTAAAGAAATACAAAATGCTTATTTTTTCATATAAGCATCCATGTTAAAGAAAAAGGTTTAACATAATTCTAATACTATTTTAACACTGTACAAATACAGAAGGGGCTGTTAACCTAGGATCTACGGCCTTTTTAAAACTATATTTGGCTAACTGTATCTGGATATACCTGATTTCCTTTGCAATCCTACACATTTTATTTTTTACATTTAATAACATTATTTTCAGAAGGGGTTCAGAGGGCTCACCAGACATCCTAATGGGTCTATGGCACCAAAAATGGTTTAGAACCCATGCAAGAGAGGAAAGAAATTAAGTGTCTTTCCCAGAATCACAAGGAAACTACATGAATCCTAGAAATAAAGGTGGTATATAATGTTATATGAATTTGAATTTGAAGGGATCCCAGAAAACAGATAGTCTAATCTTCTAATTTTATGAATGAGGAAACTGAGGCCCATAGAGATTAAGTGACTTGCCCATGATCACCAAGGGTAGTAAATATTAAAAACAATATTTCAACCGAAGTTTTCTAACTCAAGGCCCAGTATTCTTTACATTCAACTTGAAAAGTGGGAAGGAAGGAGAGAATAAGGAAGGGGTAAAGTGGAGGAAAAAGCTTCCTTAATGTATTTCTAGTATTTCATAGTATTTCACTCTGATAATTAATTAGAACAAGGTCATTAGGAAAGTCTTCATACTGCAAGGTTAAAAATATCCAACCTTAGAAAAAATAAGTGACTAGACCTTTTTAGCATGCAAAATTCTGGGTTCCTGTTGCTCTATTCCATACTAACTTCAAGGAAGCCATCTGGCTAAAGGAAGAAAAAATGAGTGTCAAAATCAATTCATGAAATAGATACTAGTAATAATAGAAGTATTCTGAATAGTTATAATATATGAGCAATATGACAAAATCATCCTATATAGAAGTCATTACTGGACCCAGCAATACTACTACTACTAGGTTTATGTCCCAGAGAGAAAAAAAGAAAATAGAAAAGGACCTATTTGTGCAAAAATATTTATAGCAACTCTTTTTTGCAGTGGAAAAGAATCAGAAATTGGGGAGATGCCCATCAATTGGGAAATAGTTGAAGAAGTAGTGGTATATGATTGTTATGGAGTATTATTGTTCTATAAGAAATGATGAGCAGGATGCTTTCAGAAAAACCTATAAAGATAAGAGCTGATGCAGAGTGAAGTGAGCAGAACCAGGAGAACATTGTACACAGTTACAGCAGTATTTTACAATGATCAACTGTGAATGACTTAGCTATTCTCAGCAATACAATAATCCAAGACAATTCTAAGGACTTATGATGAAATCCACTTCTAAAGAAAGAACTGATGGAATCTGAATGCAGATAGAAGCATGCTATTTTCTACTTTATTTTTTGTGGGGTTCTTTTTGGTCTGTGTTTTCTTTCACACCATGACTAATATGGAAATCTGTTTTGTATGGCTGCACATGTATAACCTATATCAAATGGCTTGCTATCTTAGGGAGGGGAGAGGAGTGGGAAAGAGAGAGAGAATGTAGAGCTCAAAATTTAAAAAAAAAACAAATGTTAAAAATTATTTTTACATGTAACTGGAAAGAAATATTTTTTAAATCATTACTGCTTTAGAAGTAAACATGGAAAAATATAGCTAAACCTCATTATTAGGATCTGTCTTATAAGATAGAGCCACTTATACTAGAAGTATAAATTATTTCACTATGTTTATAGCAGCATATGAATTTATATCCCACAACTGTACAGAAACCTTATGGTGTCAGTGTTATCCTGGTAACCAGCAGGAATATTATATCTACTCTCCTGACTCTCTTGAATTTAATCCCTGAAGTTTTGAGTGCTTAAAAAATTGAAGTAATAGTTAAAAATTATTGTTATCATTAAAAAGTCTTAGTTCAGTCATTCACTCTATCCATATGTAAATAGCAGGGTGATTCATTTATTTCTCTCCTAGCTGACCTCCATAGATTCAGAATGTCTAGTGAATTTTGGATGCTTGAATGAAAGACCTTTCCAATAGGTAAGGAACAGTGAATGATAAAATTCAGGTGTGGATAAACAAAAGACGATATTCAGTCCTATTCTTTGTCTCTATTTCCTAATAGTCATTAGCAATAGCACTGAAAGATTCATGTAAGAAGGATACAACACATGGCATCAGGGTAACTATCTCCAAAGCAGACTCTCAGAGAAAGTATACTTCCAAAGTTCAAAGGAAATAGAAATGATGTTGGATAATTGTTGATTTCTTAGGGAGAATGTTCTGATATATATATATATATATATATGTGTGTGTGTGTGTGTGTGTGTGCATATATATATGTGTGTGTGTGTGTGTGTGTATATATATATATATATATACATACATATATATGTGGCTTGCAAAAATCAGCATACTAAATCTTTCGTGAAAATGGAAGGTGTTTGGTCAACTGGGTTCACATTCTTTAAACGGTGCCTTGATATAATTCCTAAGGCACTTACCACAAACCATTTCAATCAGTTAAAAGTGCATGAAGGGAGCTATATTTTGTGTAAATTTCATGCATGGAATGATTGGGGTCCTTTCAAGGGGATACCTTATTGAATAGTTTTTTTTTTTTTCTATTTCACATACTCACATTCTTGAAAGACTAATGGATCCTTCATTAAGGAGATCACAGCTTTCAGGTGTCATGCTTGAAAACACACAATGAATTGGTCATTAGGGAAATTCAGCCACGCAGAAAGGACATAAGAACAACTGGTAGTATCTCCTAATGACTCAGGAATAGGGTTGGCAGAATCAGCTTTCACTTACAAGCTATTTAATAGTTGCAGCATTGGCATTAATTCTCCAGACACTGAATAAATAAGTGAAGGAAGCAACTAGCTCTGAAGGGTGTTTCCACCTCTGATGAAACCTACTGGTAACACAGCAGTTCTGCAAGAAAATAGACCTATTCCCATAGTGATGGTTTATTCTTCTTGTACTTTCTTTGGATTATAAAATATCATGAACCTTGCTCATATATTGAAGTAATTATACTTCTTCTGTGACTAATTATTTTCATTTTAGAACATATATAACTATTTTTAAAAATATACCTTTAAGACTACTATAATGTTTATATATGAAAATTCATGGCATTTTATCTTTAAATTCCCTTATATGAATTTTTTTAAAAAACATAGGGTGGTTCTGACTAATTTATCCATTGTTTTAAAAAGACATTTTGGTGATCAAATTCAGACTCATCAGAAAATCTTAAGATAGTGACTCAAGGTCTCAGATTTGCTTTTAAAAAATTAACCCAGGTTATAAGAGATTAAAAGAAAAAAAGGTAGCCTATAACCTTGACAGAAATTACTCATTTGTCCTTTTCTTCCCAGAATCCTTGGGTTTAAGGTGGAATGGATTTTGGTTAAAAAAATTACAGTTCCAAGGATCAGTTGTAAATTTGATCTTCCTCTTGTATAGACAGCCTAAATTTTAATTCTGAGCAACTGTAAGGCCAAAGAATTTCAAAGCCATAGGGTTCAAAGGGGTCATAAAAGGCAAAGAGTTAAAAAAATAAGTTAAGGCATGACCGGTCAGTACCATCATCCATCTGGTTCTGTCTTAGACAGTAGCACTGAAAACATCAGTGGAACATGGCATATCCATGTTCGCTGTTTATCAGGGCTAAAGATGATGCTCTTTAGGGGTTACATTTGGTTGCAATAGAAGCATTCCTTCAACTGAAAAATGTATGTACTTAGCTGGAGGTGGAGCCTTGTCTTTCCAGGAAATTCCATATAATTGATTACTAATCAACCAATCAAAAACATCTATCAATGGTATACTACATGCTAAGCATGAAGAATTAACCATGTTGTTGTGAAAACCACATTACTTTCAATTTAGTTGAGAGAGAAGAAAGGAGAGACTGAAAAGTGAAAATTTATGTAATGGAAAGAGCTTACTGGAAGAGTTTTCTCAAAAGATCGTTCTGAGGGTTGATTCTACAAATTAGCCCCTGAAGAAAAGATATCAAGGAAAGACTAATCCCTCTCCAGGTGATTACTGGACTTTTCTACTCTTGTATCGATCGATTTGCCATTAGATTTTTTTCTTCTTATGTGCCACTTGGAGACAGGACTCCCCAGAGCCACTGGAGAGCAGGGACTATTTTATTTTTATATCTGTATGCCCAGTGCTAAGAAAAGTGACTAGGTCATAGGTAATGTTTAGTAAATGTTTGGTGAATTGAAATGAATATTGATTTAAGTGACTTAGCTATTATGAAAAAATAGCTCATTAGTGGAATATCCAGGAAATAGAATCTAGTTCTCCTGACCATAGTCAAGCAGCCACAAATGACAGGTTCTCTTAGTAAAGACAGTAACTATTCTTCCCTTGGAGTGATTTATAGAAGTTTCATGATAAACTGAATCTCTCCAGAAGACTAGAATGTATGCATGTGTGTATTTGAGTTGACTAGAGAGAAAGAGACAGAGATGACATATACAGATATAAAGATGGAGAAAAAAAGACAGAGGCAGAGAGAGGTAGAAAGAGGAAGAGAGAGAGAGAGAAAGGTAATTTTTGCTTTTTCATAGCTACTAGCTCCTTGGGTTTTTGTGTTTACCCTGTTCCATCCATTGAATTTTGTGGAGGTTCTTTAAAAATTTTCTTGATAAGTCACTTTAATTCTCAAAACCATAGGCAGCTCAATGCTGATCTGCATTGGAGGAAACTTCTCCGCCAAGAGCAAAGAAATCACAGATCTGTATGACGACACTCAACAAACAACACCCATTATAAAAACACACCCATGCTGTTGTCCTGGGTAGTGCTCAGATATATGTACATATGTGCATGCATATATTCAGTTATGTATACATAAGACACATGAATACACAAGCAAGTATGAACAGATACATTGTATGCATATATACTCATAACACAAAAATCCCCAAATACCAAATAGTTCAAACAGGCCAAATAACACAAAAGGGAAAATCTATAAATAACTCTGAAACATGCAGCTTAGTTTCTAGGTTAATCAAATAATCCAAAATTGTGTTTGCTTTGGGATTGTTTGGGTTAAACACTATTCCCTGCATGCTATATGAGATGCCTTTGATTTTCCAGCTTGTTTTAAATAAATAGTTCCATCAAAATAGAATGGCCTTAACTTCAAACCCTGGGAATAAACAAATAGTCTCAATCAATGGCACTGAGATACCCTTCTAACATTTTTCAAAGGCCTAAGAAAAGAAATATTTTCCTGCCTACAACATTAAGTCAGAAATAGCCTTTGGCACATATTTAACTAGAACTTTTCAAAGGTTGTGGGAAAATTCAGAGGGGAAAAAAAGCACAAACAGAACAGTCCATGTTACCGTGAAGATCACAGCTACTTTCAGGTCACCAGTAGAAAGAGAGGGAGGGAAGAACCAATCTCATCAGAAGGCCATACCTGAGGGCAGACCCTCAAAAAGATTATTTACCCAATAAAAGCAAAAGAACAAAATTAGTTACAAGTATTGGGTTATTTTCTCCCTAGTTGATTGGGATACACTTTGTGTGTCTGTGTGTGTCTGTGTCTCTGTGTCTGTGTGTGTATACAAGAAAGAATACTATAGTAAAATTACATTCCTTAAATCTTTTGGCTTACAAAAAGAACAGAATTCAATATAAAATACCCTAAATAAAATTTATTACTGAAAATACTAGAAAGACCTCATCATAACACATTCTCACCTACATGACAATCTTGGAACATAGACACTAAAGACTACATTATAGTAAGACTAGAGTGCATGCACTCTAAAGAAAGTTAGACTTTTCAATTGACTTACTTCAAATGGCCTATCAAGCTAAACAGTTTTGAGCTATAATATGTTTAAAAGTAGTTTGGTCAATTCAGCAACCACCCCTTAGCTCCATATAACCTTTCATTTTATATAAAACAGGGTCCATAATAGATGGATAAATAAAGCATTTATTAAACTCTTACTGTGTCACAGACACTAGGAATACAAATACAAGCAAAAAAATAATAAAATTGTGCCTACCCTCAAGGAGCTTAGATCCTAATGAGGGACAGCAACATATGGAAAAGAGCTAGAAATGAGGTAGGAGGTATAAGGCATCATATAGGGCAAGATGGAAAACTTTAGAGTATCAAACGTAAAGCCAGGAAAGAAGTGAGGAAGCATGTCTGAGGTACTTCCTGAAACCATAGTCATAGTCCCAGGTAGAACTCACAGAGAGAGAGAGAGGGAGGGAGGGAGGGAGGGAGAGAGAGAGAGAGAGAGAGAGAGAATTTACTATCTAAATTAAATTTAATATTAAATCTTTGTTATTAAAATATTAACACACTTAATTACTATCATCATAGCTAGGATTTATGTAACACTTCAAGGTTTATTTACTTATTACATATTACAATTACTATGAAAGGTAGCTAAAGTTTAAGACATGTAACCCTATAACAAGGGAATTTCACCTGTCATTTTGATATCTTCAACCAGTTTCACCTTCAAAATGCTCCATGAATTGACATAATTTTTTTAGAACTTTGGTGCTAAAATTTGTTATGTGGCTAGCAGTCATGACTGGAATGCTGTGTTACTCAAGTACTGCCCAAGGAAAATATTTTTTTATACCTCTATAGCATCACAACCACGCAAATGTCTGGTCATCCATGTGTTAAATCTGACTCACACACATAAGACAGTAAATACAGACTTGTGTAAACACTATGTATTATTTTTCAACTTGAACTACAAGGAAAAACATTTTAAAATCAAATCACCCATTAAAGCACTGGAAAATGTGCATGTGTTGCAATTTAGTGTTGGTATAGTCATCCATTCAAAATAGTAGCTATGGTATGTGATAGAACAAACTAAATATTCAGTGATAAAGCTTTTTTTTAAAATTTAGAAATTATAGTATGAGCCCATTATAACAAAATTTATTTATTGTACTTATTTAATGGATCTAGATTTAGAGTGAGTCCTATCATGGTTCCTGACACAGAACAAGTAGTACAATAAAATACAGCTTTAATAATAGCACAGAGAGGGAATAAAGTATAGTAGATAATGAACTGACCTCAAAGTCAAGAAGACTGGGTTCAAGGCCTCCCTCTGACAAATTCTAACCGTACAAACCAGAGTAAATCACTTAAGCTCTCCATGCCCCCCCAAACAACTCTGTAAGCTGACAAATTGCAGAAAAACACTTAAAGATCTGTATGGATCAGTGAGTGTGAATCCCACTTCAAATACTTATTGACTATGACCCTAGAGGCAAGCATTTAATCACTCAACCTCAGTTTCTTCCCTTGTAAAATAAGAATACTAATAATACCTACCTCACAGGGTTGTTGTGAAGACCAAATTAAATAACATATTAAGTGTTTTTTAAACTTTAAAATGCTATGTAAATCTTAGCTACTATTGTTACTACTATTATTATTATTATTATTATTATTATTATTATTATTATTATTATTATTATTATTATTATTAGAGGGATTTTCCTTACCTGGAATGTTATAGCCTAATGTAATCACAGGTTAGGACCAAAAAAAGTAATGTTTGGAATAGACTTTCACCCTATCTCTCAGCTTTAGGATCATAAAGGGATTCATAGTTTCCATAGAACTGAAGTCTAAAGAGATCTCAGAAATCCTCTATCACAGTCATTTTATAGATGAAGAAACTAAGAACTAAGATGCTGAGTGATGCAGATCACACGTATAGGACAGAACAGAGTGGGGATTCGAAGCCACGGTCTTTGATTCTCCTACAGTAATACTCATATGTATTCTGTGTTGCATCCTCTTTTTTTCTGTGAAGATGCATAATATATCTTTAAGACACTCACAATTATACCATGTCTACCTTTTTTAACAACTCTCATTTAAAAGTAAAGTTGTAGCAATTTTAATCTGTTTTAAAAAGAAGAAAATGAGGCCTAGTGATGCATCTTCTCCAAGGTGACAGTCAATAATTCAAGAAACATATTCACACAGAGGCAGTCTAATCATCAAACTGTGTCATTCAGTAGGATGGCTTTTCTTTTAACCTCTCTGTTTTATTAAAGTTTCTGCAACTTTCATAAGAGAGAAAGAATTTCCCTTTGTTTTGGGGAACTTCCTGTCTCCTACCTAATCAATTTCTATTACAAGACTTAGCAAATAATAGCATATATCCTTACCATATGTAGCAGAGGCTATGGTTTAATTTGTCTAGATCATGCAAAAATTTGCATGGCAAGGTTATTGTTACTATTCTTTACATAAGGAGAAGGTTTCAAAGGACCCAATGCTCTACAGCAAAATGCAAAAAGTCACTGGCTGCTTGCTTATTTATTTCCAAGTGAATTGAATCAACCATATTTTGGCTCTGCTTTCAAAATCCTGAAAATTAATGATGTGAATTAAGAACTTTTTATAAAGCTTGCAACTCAGTTGTCACAATTCATGCTCTCATAAAACTTATGTAAGCCTGAACTGCCTGATTTTGTACCATATATCATAAAGGATTGTGCCCCAGAGGTCAAAGCAGTTACTATAACTTTATTTCCCTATCTTTTTAAAAGTGGGAAATATTTGTTTCATCCCAGGATGCTTATTTTGATCTCTGTCATGTATTACTTCTTTCACAGGTAAAAGAAGGAAGGCAGAGGGGTGTGCTGATGCTAAGGAAAGGGAACAGGAAACATCCTCTTGGAGGTCACACACTTCTCCATCTAACAGAACTGAGGGGCAAACTTCAAGTTGTCAGAAGGGATAATAATACATTCATAAATGTGTTTCTTTTCCCAGGTGGGAATGGTAAGCAACTTTTGCTCTAACCTCTCTCTCCTTCCTCTGTGAATAGAAAGCTTTCAGATTCTATTTAGCAGTATGACTAATTCATTTTTCTAGTTTAGCAAGACTTGCTCTAGTCAATGTTAATTTGCCCTCTCCCTAGGAGTAGAGAGTGGAGGGTCTGGGAGAGACCACTTTGGTTCCAGTGATGAGCACTGGAGAATGCACATGCCCAGACTGAATCCTGTTAGTCAATGGAGTAAACGTATACCTGCTCCTGCTGAGGAAGCAGTGGCTTCACAGCATGCTAACAAATCCTGAGGGAAGGTATCACAGTCACAAAGTCAAACAGTCCGTAGGCTGAAAAAACAGAGATTCAAAATCAACAAGTCGGAGAAAAATAAAGATTAACAATGGCGAGGCAGTTCTACTTGAAATGTTTCTAGAGATTAAAAAGATATCTAGTTACCCCCTTGCCTTTCTCAGGGCTAGAAAATCAGTAATGTTGGGATGAGGAGGAGAAGGAAGAAGAGAATGAGAAATCTAACGTTTTCTGAGCGAGTTTACTGTGTGTCACAAACAACATTCTCCCAAGTATATAATTCGTTACATTCCATTAAAGTCATTGCTTTTCACTTAGAGAATTGGTCATTTTAGTGCTAAACTTTTTGCCTAAAAAATGTCTCTTTAACCTCAAACTAAACAACAACTATTTTGTCTTGGCTTGTGTTTCATTTCAATTAATTTTGAAAATGGACTTTTCTCCTCTATATTCAGGGCAGTTAAATCTATCACATAGGAAATGTTGACACAGTCCCAAAAAAGCACTCTCTTAATTACAGTCATGACAATGTTGTTGTTTCAGTTTTTCTTTTCTCTTTTTTTCTAAACTGTCAACAGACTGGCTATTGCCATCTAATGAAAAGACATGAATGCTTTAAGTTCTTATTAAAACATTTTTAAATGTCACTTTTTAAAAAGATGAGTATGCTTAAAAGTTGAGTAAATGACCAAAAAAGTTTAATAGGGTTATTAGAAATATCTAGTTTTCTGCCCTTTGTACACAAATTATGGATTGCCTACTAATCTAATAAGTATTGTCATTCTAATTTATCAGGATAATTTATCAGGTTGTCACCTCACACGATGACCTAGGAATAGCATAGGGACACAGGAATGAAAATAAATCTTTATTTACCAAATGTAAAGTGTTTTTAAAAGTAAGAAAGCAAAGTAAAAATGAAATTTGTTCCAAGGCATACAATCATTTTTCACTGCCCTGAATTGAGGTAATAATAGTAGCAGACATTTATGTACCTCAATGTTTACAACATACTTTACATACATTATCTTGTATGGTTTGCCTTACATTCTTATGAAGTAAGTACTACAGGTACCATTTTCCAACTTCATAGATGGAAAAACTGTGACTGAAGGAGGTGAACCATTTTTCCCAAGGCACACAATTAAGTGTCAAAAACAAGATTCAAACTTAAGTCTCTCCTCTCTCTAAGTACACTTTTAGATCAGCTAGTCTAATTCCATCATCTATTAAGAAGCCCAGAGCCAAGGTAGAATAGTAAGGCCTTGCCTGATCTCTACCAAATTCCCCTAAAAACAACTTTAAATTAATGCCTCAAAATGAATGCAGGAACAGCAGAACCAACAGAAGGATGAGGTGAAACAATTTTCCAGCTGATGACAACTTAGAAGGTCAACAGGAAAGGTCAGTCTCACTGATATAAGAGTGGAACACAGTCCAACATAGGCAGTCCAGGCAAGCCAGTAGCAGGCCATACACCAGCAAGCTAGCAGCGAGGCCCCAAAGTCCATGCAAGTTAGCTTCAAGGTCCCTTACCCTTCCACAAGCCAGCAGTAAGGCCCTGCACTTAGCACAAGCCAGCTTTGCTCAAGCAGGCTTCATCCCAGTAAGCCAATGCAGGCCTTGGGGGTAACTAACAGCAGCAGTGACTCCCAGAGTTCTAAACCCACAAACAATAAAAAGTCCCAACAACTGGTCAGAAGGAGATTATAGGGGACAATTTGCTGGCATCAGGTGCAGAACTCTGTTGCATTGCCCAAACAGAGATCTTGCTCATAGACCCAGCTCACAGTCCCATGGTAAGGAGGAGGATTATCACACTAAAGTTTGTGGCCAGAGGGGAGTGAGGATCCTGGTCACAGATCCAGGACAGAAAAGAGTGCTCAGTGTTTGCTCATAGACCATAGCACAGGCCACGATAGCAGTGACCACCTCTCTCCTTAGATTGTACCACTTTGAAAAAAAGAAAAACTTTTGGTCCCCAGAATTAGCTATGAAAATAGCAGCATGAAAAACTTGAAGCTTGGGACATTACCCTCTCCATTCCAGGAGCAGAGCTCAACTTTAACATAAAATTAAGGCAAGAAATAGGCTGGGAAAATGAGAAGAAAAAGGAAACTGACTTAAAAATTACTATGGTGACAGGGAAGATCAAAACACAAACTCAAAAGAGGACAACAATGTCCAAACAGCTACATGCAAAGCCTCTAAGAAAAATGTGAATTGGTGTGAGGCCTAAAAAGAACTCCCAGAAAAGCTCAAAAAAGATTTTAACAATCAAATAAGAGAAAGAAAGAAGAAAAATTGTGAAAAGATATGAAAGTGTTGCAAGTGAATCATGAAAAAAAGAGGTCAATAGCTTGTTAAAGAAAAAAATGGAAAAATGATATACAAAAAATGGAAAAAAATGGAAAAAGATATACAAAAAAATCACTTAAGAAAACAATTCCTTAAAAAGTAGAATTGGACAAATGAAAAAGTAAGTATAAAAGCTCAACAAAGAAAATAATTCCTAAAAATTAGAATTGGGCAAGTAGAAGCTAATGAGACATCATGAAACAATGAAACAAAATCTAAAGAATGAAAAAGGACAGAAGAAAATATGAAATATCTCATTAAAAAACTGACTTGGAAAATAGATCTAGGAAAGATAGTTTTAAAGTTATTGTACTACCTGAAACCCATGATCAAAAAAATAGCCTGGACATCATATTTTAAGAAATTATCAAAAATGCCCTGATATCCTAGGACCAGAGAGTAAAATAAAAATGGAAAAAATTCCACCAATCACCTCCTGGAAAAGATTCCAAAATGAAAACTACCAGGAACATTACAGCCAAATTCCAGAGCTCCCAGGTCAAAGAGAAATTACTTCAAGTAGTTAGAAATAAACAATTCACATATCATGGAGCTACAGTCAGGATTACACAGGATTTTACAGCTTCTACATTAAAGAGTCAGAGGCCTTGGATTTTGATATTCTTCAAAGGAGCTAGGATTACAACCGCAAATCAACTATCCAATGAAACTTAGTATAATACTTCAGGGGGAAAATGGATATTTAATGAAATAGAGGATTTTCAAGTATTCCTGATGAAAAGATCAGAGCTGAACAGAAAAATTAATTTTCAAATATAAGACTCAAGAGAAGCATAAAATGGTAAACAGGAAAGTAAAAATATAATGGATTTAATAAGATTAAACTATTTACATTCCTATATTGGAAAAAGATACCTGTAACTCTTAAGAACTTTATTACTTTTGGGCAGTTAGAAGAAATATACATAGACAAGGAGTGTAGGGTGAGTTGGCTATGATGGGATGATATCCAAAAAAAAAAAAAATTAAGGGATAAGAAAGAGGGATGTGCTGGGGAAAAGGAGAATGAAGGGGTAGAATGGGGTAAATTATCTTACATAAAAGAAACATGAGGGAGTTATTACAGTGAAGGGAGAAATGGGGGGGGGGGGGTGACAGGCAATGTTTGAACCTTGCTCTCATCAGAATTGACCCAAAGAGGGAATTACATACACACTCAGTTGGGTATACAAATCTATCTTAACCTATACAAAAGTAGTAGGACAGGGGCATTCAAATAGAGAGGGGATTGATAGAAGGGAGGGCAGATTAAGGGAGTCAGAAGCAAAATATTTGTGAGCAAGGACAGGGGGAAAGGAGAAGAGAGAGAGAGAGAGAAAGAGAGAGAGAGAGAGAGAAATAGGGAGAAAACGGGACTGTGGGAAATACACAATTAGTCATCATAACTGTGAATGGGATGAATTCACTCATAAAAAGGAAGTGGGTAACAGAGTGGATGAAAAAACAGAATCCTACAATATGTTTATAAAAAAACACATTTAAAGCAGAGAGACATACACAGAGTAAAGGTAAGAGCTGGAGCAGAATGTCTTATGCTTCAGCTGAAATTAAAAAAAGCAGTGATAGCAATTATGACCTCAGACAAAGCAAATCAAAAATATATCTAATTAAAAGAGACAAGGAGAGAAACTACATCTTACTAAATGGCATCATTGACAATGAAGTAGTATCAATACTAAATATATATGTGCCAAATAGTATAGCATCCAAATTTTAAAGGAGAAGTTAAATGAGTTATAGGAGGAAATATACAGTAAAGCTATTCCAATGAAGGACCTCAACTTTTCCCTCTCACAACTAGATAAATCTAACCACAAAATAAACAACACAGAAATTAAAGAGATGAATAGAACTTTAGACAAGTTAAATATAAAAGACCTGTGGAGAAAAAACTGAATAGGAATAGAAAGGAGTATAACTTTTTCTCAGCTGTACATACCACCTTCACAAAAATTGAACATGTAGTATGGTATAAAAACCTCACAACCAAATTAAGAAAAACAGAAACATTAAATGCATCCTTTTCAGACCATAATACAATAAAAATTATATTCCATAAAGGGCCTTAGAAACATAGATTAAAAATTAAGGAGAAATAATTGATCTAATCCAAAAGAATGAGTAGGTCAAAGAACAAATCATAGAAGCAATAAATAACTTCATTAAGGAGAATGACAACAATGAGTTAACATACCAAAATTTATGGGATACAGTGAAAGCAGTACTTAGAGGAAAATTTATGTATCTAAATGCTTACATCAATAAAATAAAGAAAGAGCAGGTAAACCAATTGGGCATGCAACTAAAAAACTAGAAAAAAGATTAAAAACCCTCAATTAAACACCAAAATTGAACTCCTAAAAATCAAAGGAGACATTAATAAAATTTGAAGTGAAAAAACCACTGAACTAGTAAATACTAGGACTTGTTTCATGAAAAAATCAATAAAATAGCTAAATCATTGCTTAATTCAATTTAAAGAAAGAAGAAAACCAAATTACCAGTATCAAAAATGAAAAGAGTGAATTCACCACCAATGAAGAGGAAATTAAAACAATTATTAAGAGTTATTTTTTCCAACTATATGCCAATAAATTTGACAAGCTAAGTGAAGTGGATGAATATTTATAAAAGTATAAATTGCCTAGAATAACAGAAGAAGAAATAGAATACTTAAATAACCCCATCTTTAAAAAATGAATTTGAATAAGCTATCAATGAACTGCCTGAAAAAATCCCCAGGGCCAGATTGATTCACAAATGAATTCTACCAAACATTTAAAGAACAATTTATTTCAATACTATTTAAACTATTTTTTAAAAACAACAAAAGAAGCGGCCTACTTTTTTTTTTAATGACATAGATATAGTGCTGACACCAAAACCAATAAGAGTAAAAACATAGAAAGAAAACTATGGACTAATTTCCTTAATGATTATTGATACAAAAATTTTACATAAAATATTAGTAAGAAAAGTACATCATTGTCTCATAAGGATTATACATTGACTAGGTAGAATTTATGCCAGGAATGCAGGGCTGATTCAATATTAGGAAAACTATCAGCATTATTGACCATAACAGTAACAAAACCAACAGAAACCATATGATTATCTGAATAGATTCAGAAAAAGCTTTTGACAAAATACAATACTTATTCCTATTAAAAACACTAGAGAGCATAAGAATACATGGAGCTTTCTTTAAAATAAGTAATATATATCTAAAACCATCAGCAAGCATTATCTGTAGTGAGGATAAGTGAAAAGGTTTCCCAATAAGATCAAGGGTAAAGCTAGGATGCCCATTACCATCACTATTATTCAATGTTGTAATAGAAATGCTAGCTAAGCAATAAGAGAAGAAAAAGAAATTGAAGGAATTAGAATAGACAATGAGGAAATAAAACTGATGATATGATAGTATACTTACAGAATCATAAAGAATCAACCAAAAAACTAGTTGAAATAATTAACAACTTTAGCAAAGTTGCAGGATATAAAATAAACCCCCATAAATCATCAGTATTTCTATGGATTACCAATAAAGTCCAGCAGCAAGAGATAAAAAGGGAAATTTCATTTAAAATAACTGTAGACAATATAAAGTATTTGGGAGTCTAGTAGCCAAGACTAATCCAGAAATTATATGAAGATGATTATAAAATATTTTTCACCCAAATAAAGTCAGATCTAAACAATTGAAAAAATATGAATTGCTCATGGGTAAACTAAGCCAAAGTAATAAAAATGACAATTCTACCCAAATTAACTTCTATTCAGTGTCATACCAATCAAACTATCAAAAATTTATTTTATAGAGCTAGAAAAAAATCATCTGGACAACAAAAGGTCAAGAACATCAATGGAATCGATGGAGGGAAATGTAATGGAAAGTGGCCTAGCCATACCAGATCTCAAACTGTATTATAAAGCGGTAATCATTGAAACATTCTGGTACTGACAAAGAAATAGAGTGGTAGATTCATGGAATAGATTAGTGGTAAATGACCAGATTAATCTAGTTTTTGATAAACCCAAAGACCCAAGCTTTTAGGACAAGAACTCACTATTTGATAAAAAACATCTAGGAAAACTAGAAAACAGTTTGGCAGAAACTAAATATAAACCTACAGATACAAACATAAGTTCAAAATGGGTACTTGACTTAGCCATAAAGTATGATACCATGGGAAAATTAGGAAAGTGTGAAAAACTTTACTTCTCAGATCTATGAATAAGGGAAAAATTTATGACCAAACAAGATTATATTGCAAGACATAAATGGATAATTTTGATTACATTAAATTTAAAAGGCTTTGCACTAATGAAACCATTGCAGCCAAGATAAGGAGAGAAGAAAGGAAGAGAGAATTTTTCCAGCAAGTGTTTCTGATAAAGTCTTCATTTCTCAAATCTAGAGAGAACTGAGTCAAATTTATAAGAGTACAAGTCATTCTCCAATTGATAAATGGTCAGTATCAGACAAAGAAATCAAAGCTATCTATAGTTACATGGGAAAAAATGCTCTAAATCACTATTGATTAGAGAAATGCAAATTAAAACAACTCGACCACTTCACACCTATCAGATTGACTAATATGATAAAAAAGGAATATGATAAATGTTGGAGGGGATGTGAGGAAATTGGGACATTAATGCACTGTTGGTGGAGTTGTGAACTGATCCAACCATTCTGGAGAACAATTTGGAACTATGCCCAAAGGGCTATAAATCTGTGCTTACTCTTTGATCCAGCAATGCCCCTACTAGGTCTATATCCCAACGATATTCAAAAGAAAAAAAAAGAGAAAAGGACTTCTATGTACAAAAATATTTATAGCAGCTCTTTTTGTGGTGGCAAAGAATTGCAAATTGAAGGGATGTCCGTCAGCTGGGGAATGACTGAACAAGTTGTGGTATATGATTGTGATAAAATACTATTGCTCTATAAGAAATTACAAGCAGGATGATTTCAGATTTCAGAAAAACCTGGAAATTCTTATATGAACTGATGCAAAGTGAAGTGAGCAGAACCAGAAGAACATTGTACACACTGATCAACCACTAATAAGTTAGGTATATGATGATTCAACATAATTATGAAGGACTCGTAATGAAAAATGCTATCTACCTCCAGAGAAAGAATTGATGGAGTCTGAATCAGAATCAAATCATACTATTCTTTCGATTATTCTGTGAGGGGTTTTTGGTCTGTGTTTTCTTTCACAACATGACTATGTTCTGTATGATTGCACATGTATAACCTATATCAAACTGCTTAGTGTCTCAGAGCAGGGGGCAGAAAGGAGTAAGAGAGAGAATTTTGAACTCAAAATTTTTAAAAATGAATATTAAAATTGTTTTTATGTGCAGTTGGTAATATGTATGTGTGTATATTTTTTTAAAGACACCTACCAACTTCCTGGGCAACTTGCCTTATATCACACAGGTCGTAAGTACTAGGACTAGGATTCAAGCCTATGTCCTCTAATCCCAAATCAAAGAATTTTCCACCATACCACATCAAAAGGCAATTCATTTGGGGAAGGGAAGAAAATGAAAATGAAGAGAAGGGAAGGCAGGGCAGGACAAGGCAGGGCAAGGGAAGGCAAGGCAGAGCAAGGCAAGGCAAGGCAAGGAAAAGGAAAGGAAAGGGAAAGGAAGGCAAGGGAAGGGAAAAGGAAAGAGGAAAGGAAAGGAAGGATTCATCTTGAAATGTGTGTCTCTGTTTATGAAATAATAAAAAAGCACACAAGGAAGCAATGCGATATTGGTGTCTTCAAACTAGTATGATATAATTTTTAATGATTACTCACATTATACGGCATCTTACAAACCTTATCTTGGTTTTTGGAATGACCAGTGAAGTAGGTAGTTCATTTCTTATCATATAGCTAATAAATGACAGGGCCTTCACTCAACATCTGGTTTCCTAACTCCAAGTTCAGCAGTTTTTTTTTCCCCTAAGCCACACTGCCTCCAGATAATTATTATTCCTTGGTGTTTACATGCTCCATTATTCATTAATTTTACATAGATGGCACATATACACCCACACATGTGGATAAATAATGTAGTTTTATGCAAAACTCAAACTAAATTGTAAGCCTATCAGGTGTTTTTTTTTTCTTATTTTTGTGTGTACTTCAAAACAAGAGGTTATTGACAGACATTTACTTCCAGAGCTCAGTAAAAATTCAGAAAAAGTTCAGAAAATAATGGGACAATTAATATTCCACCTGGAGGATGGTGGGGGAGGGAATGGCAAGAGGGTATATAAAGATTAGCAATATTTTTTCTTTAGGTACTTTTTTCATGGGAACAAATAGTATACTTTGGATATTAATCACATATAAATAATACCTTGCAGATGAGCAGAACTATAGCCTTATTCTAACTGCTCATAGTGACAATAGAAGGAAATAAGACATTTAAAAAGGAAAAAAAAAACTTCTTCATTTGGATTGTTTGTCAATATTCCCAAAATGTCCTAAAGAGATCACTTGGAAGTTAAAGGGTATTAGCTAAAGTTCTCAGTGTGTACTTGCAGGAGGTGACAGGATTGAAATCCCTGCTGACTTAAACGGTTCCATATGGCCTCAGAGAAAAGAGAATTCACAAAAGAAATCACCCAAGTTATCATCTACTAAACACTAGGTATGACAATGTCATAAAGTGACAGGACGGTTTGAAAAGCAGGACAACAGCCATCTCTCAGATCGTTTAAAAAATATAAATAGTGGAGCAGAACCTGGAGAATGTTGTACATAGTAATAGCCATGTTGTGTGATGACTAACTTTGATAGACTTAGCTCTTCTCAATAATGCAAGGATCTAAGGCATCTCCAAAAGTCTCATTATGGAAAATGCTGTCCACATCCAGAGACAGGACTACGGAGTCTGAATACAGATCAAAGCATACTATTTGCTCTTTTTTCTTCTGTTTTGTTTTGTTTCTTCTTTCTTATGGTTCCTCCTATTGGTTCTAATTCTCCTTTAAAACATGACTAATGTGAAATTATGTTTAATAGGAATGTAGATGTATAGCCTATATCAGATTGCATGCCTTCTTGGGGAAGGGGGAGGGGGGAGAGGGGGAGATTTAAAACTCAAAAACTTATGGAAGTGAATGTTGAAAACTAAAAATAAACTAATTAATTTTTTTTAAAAAATTAAATATAAATAATGTAGAAATGTGGAAACACTTAGAAGTCCCACCACCTGTAGCCAACACTTTCCCCTTTTAAAGCTCCAAAGAGTAAATCACAAGAGGGGCAGCTAGGTGGTACAGTGGATAGAGCACAGGCCCTGAAGTCAGGAGGAGCTGATTTCAAATCCAGCTTCAGACACATAACACTCACTAGCTGTGTGACTCTGGGCAAGTCACTTAACCCCAATTACCTTACCAAAAAATAAATAAATGAATTAATAAATAAATAAATAAATCACAACCTCTTGCAGGGGAAAAGAGATGGAAAAAGCATTTATGTAGCACTTATTATGTTCCAGGCACTGTGCCAATCACTTTTATAAAAAATTTCTCATTTAATCCTTACAACTCAATAATGTAGGTACTATTATTATTCTCATTCTATGGTCTAGGAAATTGAGGCAAACAGAAGTTAAATAACTTGTCCAGGGTCACTCAGCAATTAAGAGTCTGGGGTGAGATGTGAACTCAAGTCTTCCAGACTTCAAGTCTAATGCTCTATCTACTGTGCCACCAGCTGCCTCCTTGACCAAGGAAGCCATATGGTCAGATGTACATTTTAGGAATATCTGATAGCTATGTGATGGGATAGATTCTGTTTGATAGCTATTTGGTGAGAAAGATTCAAAAAGGGAGAAGGTGGATGCCTGGAAATCAATTAGAATGTTATTAAAATTCATTTGAGTGAGAGGTAATAAGAGCCTGAACTAGTGTTGTTGTGATGAGTAGAGAGGAGAGTATGGATGAGAGAGATGTTGGTGAGGTAAAATTGATAGGAATTGGCAACTGATTGATTATAGAATAAGGAAGAGTGAAGAGTCACAGATGACTCCACAGTTGCAAACTGGCATCATTAGGTTTTGGGTATGTTGAGTTTGATATGCCTATGACACATGCAAGTAGAGATATCCATCAGGGAGGTGGAGATGCAGAACTAAATCTCAGGAGACAGATGAAGGCTGGATATATAGATTTAGAAAGCATGTGCTTGGAGGTGAGAATTGAACCCATGAAAACATACAAGATCTTCAAGACAAGAGAGAGTGTAAAGAGAGAAAAGAGGAGAGGGACTAGGAATGGGCTCTGGGATACAACCAAATTTATGGGTGAGATGTGGATCCGGCTAATACAGAGCTGGTATTGGGAAGGATCATTTCATCACCCAAGATTAGAACAAGGCAAGAGACAATGGGAAAGGGAAGAAGTGATGCTTAGATGGTTCAAAGTGTACAACTAGGGATAAAAGGTTGCTGGCAAGAGGTGGTCTCAAATCTTAAAGTACAGTACAAAGTGAAGTATTCTGATGAGAAGAAAGGGTAAGGTGGTAGTGTGGTTTAAGAAGAAAAGAGAAAGTTTGGAAAAACTCCTATGGAGAGCACAACAGAGTCAATCAGGGAAGAGTAAAAGGTTTGGCATACTGCAATGAGATCTCAAATATTTTCTTGGTTGGTCACAAGGTAGTATAGTGGGTAGAGTGTTGGGTCTGGAGTCAGAAAGACCTGAGTTCAAATCTGGTCTCAAACACTTATTAATTATGTGACCTTGGGCAAGTAATTAATTTTTGTCTACTTCATTTTCCTTAACTGTAAAATGGGAATAACAGAATAAAATGAGGCGATATTTGTAAGTCATAGTGCCTGATACAAGTAGGTGTTATATAAATATGTGTTTCCTTCTTTCCTTCCCCAATGAGATTAGATACCACCCATTTGCAGTGGACTCGCTCAGGACTGTTGTGTAGCTTTCTCCAACACCAATCTGCAGCCCAAGAGCAAAAACAGAGGAGGAAGATAGCTGGAATAGTGTGAGATTAGGATTTAGGAAAATAATAAATGGTAAAGGGATGAGGGGGCAAAGGATTCGAGAGTTAAGGACAGTATCAAGTTGAACTAATTCACTAAAGGGTTAAAATTTTGAAAGAAGAAAAATGAATCCAGAGCAAGAGTGATATCCTGGGAAATCAGGTTTGATAGACTGGAGGTCACAATGACAGAGGGTAGAGGAGGTCTGCTGAAAGCATCAAAGTTTAGAGGGTATTGAGTAATCAGCTGTCAAGATATCTGAAAGAGGTAGGATAGCTATAGCTTAGAAATTATTTTTCTAGTCTTATTATCTTAAAAAATCCAACTCAGAAAATATCAATGATTACTGAACCATATGCTTACTTTCTTATCTCTACAAATTTTACAAGAATAATCTGTTCACACAACTAGAAAATCCTTAATGAAAGTAAGTGAAGAGAACAGGCAGGTTTCCACAAACCATATTCTAAAAGAAACCACATCTCCCTGAAATGTGCAGAGAATACAAGATACCACTGTACTTAGTACTTGCTGACTATAAAAAATCATTTGATTGGACAGAACAAAATGCCATGTTAAAGGCCCTCCTCCAACATGTCAAAATCATATGAAATTCCTTGAAAGATACAACAGAGGCCATTTTGTTCTACTACCCTCTGACTATTAATATCAAGCTAGACTAAAACAAGGATATGTGTTTGCCAATGTCTTTCCACCATTATAGGAATACCTCAAATAGATTTCAAGCAGAAGCAGGATGCCCTTTGGATGATGAGTTCCTCTAGATTCTGTTGTTTGTGGGTGGTGCTAAGCTGATTCCATCAAGCCCTGGAACAATGCAGAACCTCCTCAGGAAAAGCCATTATCAGTCAAAGGATTTTTGTGTAACTAGTCACAAAGGGAAAAAAATGGATTCTTAAGTAAGCATATCTCAAGCCAACACTGCACATGGACAATGAGCCAGACAGAATTGAATAGGAGGAGGAGAGGCTGAGTTGTCTTTTGGGAAATTGTGTGGTGCTTTGAATAACCCAAATCTTGTCACCGAAACAAAAACGCATCTTTTCAGCAATATCTTTTTTATGATACTGCATGACTGAGAGCCAGGGAATACCACAGTCTGCAAAAATTGCCCAAAGTTCAAGATCACCCAAACGGCAATACGGAAGTGCACAGTGTTCATGAGATTAAACATGTTACTAACAAGGCATTAGGCAGAAGTGGCATAAAAGATATCACCAGAGAGATAGATGACCAAATAAGAAGTGGGTCAGTCACAGAACTCAAGCAAGTGAAAACTGATCCACAGTCCAAGGGCTCCACTGGTTTCCATATGATGGCAAAAAATCTAGAGGAAGACTCCTCAGAACCTCCTAAATTTGGAAGTCACAGAAATAAAGCAAACTTTAGAATGTATAAGCACACAAAATTTACCTACACAAAAGCTATAAGTTGGTGCCCAGTATGATATGAAACACTTGATTTGAGGTCTGTATTTAGCCATCACCTTCAATCTAGAGCTGCCTCTATGAGGGTAGGGATCACTTGGGTAGTATGGTTTGAGGGATGCCAAAACAGCTTCTCTCCATCTCATCATATGTGCGTGTGTGTGTATATGTATATATATATATATATACACACACACACACACACACACATATATATGTCATATACACACGCATATACATCTATATGTCATATATGTATATATACACATATAGGTATGTGTATATATGTGTACATGTATATGTATGTATATATGTGTGTATATATTATATTTGTGCATGTATCCACATATATCCTGACTAGGTACAACTATGTTTAAGTTACCGTCATTAAAGGTACTGTCCTTCATAAAATAAAAATAGCCTACATTTCTATAGCTTTTTATAATTATCAACAATACCTCTAAATACATTATTTAATCCCCTAATAGCCATGAAGTAAGCAAGTATTATTTTCCTCATTTAATGCTAAAGAAATTTAGGCTAATAGATATAGCTTAAAATTATAGTCTAGCAAATAGGAAACTCACACTCAGATCCAAGAAGTCTGGGCCCATGTATGGTGCTTATCTTCCTACATTACTTTAGAGAGTAAATCATGAAATCACTGACATTGTAGCATGAATAAGGTTATATAATTGCTTTCCTCTGATAGGATGGATTCCTACAAATATGAGTGCTCTGGGTTAGTGGTTGCAAGAAGAAAAGCAGTGAAAAATAAGAAAGAGCCTTACAGAAACATTTGATGGTTATCAGAAAAACAAATTTGCTTACTGATGTTCTTTTTTGCCCAATTTCACATTCATAACAATGTTTTTGCTAGAATATTTTTACTAATCTTATGAATTTCAAAAGTTCACATATCTGTGATTTCATGAAGGTAGACCTTCCCTTTACTAATAGAAGTCACAACCCTTTTATACCTTAGTAACTGGCATATATGAAATTCCATGACCAAAAATATTTGTCACTTAGAGGTCAAATTTTGGGGATGATCTTGTCATACTTATATTGGCTGATCCCCAGACCACAGACACAAACTGTATCCTATCCCTTACACTAAATGATTTGGTAGGACCTTCCAGAGTTTGCACTGCCCTGGCGTAAATTTCAGCAACCCAGAGTCACCTCTTCTCACCGATGGAGATTTAAACTAGGATTTTAGGGAAGGTCTATTAATATTTGATTATTAAAAATTTAATAAACAGAAATGTATTTGAGAGTTTTCTCAGATATAGTCAATGGGGAGTTGCTTCTCATTTGTGATTTTACACCTCTTTTGGCTGAAACAAAGTTACAAATACATAACTGATCCCTGAGAGACATGATGTAAATTTGACACTTTCCCTGGAGGACTTTGGGTCCTCAAAGCAACAACTGAATTACAATTCAGATATAAAAATGGCAATTTCATCTGTGATCAACATACCAATTTTCTTGATGCATTTATAGCAAAAATACATCCTCAAACCAGCAGTCTGAAATATCAAAGGATCATATGGGGCATATCTCACAGTGTGAATAAATGAAAAATATTCACAGAATATAATTGGGCATCATCTTTGGAAGTATTTGGATTTTCAAGTAAACATGGGAGACAGTTCTTTTAATGGTTCCTGGGGCTTGTTTGAGCAGAGTATGTGCATGACCTGAAATCATGTGTCAAGGAGTAGTTGTGGAATAGAAATTGATCATTCTACAATGTGCAGAGAAGGTGCGGTATTTTTGTGACAACTGGAGGGCATGGCAGTGAAATGAGAAACATAACAAATCCTTGATTTCTACTGTTAAATGACACTTAGGTTGGACTATTGTGTAAATTGGCTATGTGAGGAAGTCTCAAGTGAGAAGCATTAAAATATTTGAGAAAGGGAGAAAGAAAATGGAAGGGCATGGAGAAATGCTATCTTAATGGGAAAGGAGATTCATCATGTTGACCCTATGCAAAATGTGTTCTACAACCAGGACATTGTCTTTCTGGGAAATTCTGACACATGAAATATCATAATCATTTCCTACTGAAAGTATTGTGCTAAGAATATGTTGCCTCATATAATAGTAACTTATAGTCAAGCACTAAAGAACTTTCCTCATAACTATAATGGGAGGTAGGAAATGCAAATGTCGTTTCTATCTTACAGATGAGGAAAATGAAGTTTAGTGAAGGGAAATAACTTACCCAGACTAACATAACTACTAACTGGCTGAGCAGGGACTCAAAACCAAGCCCTCTGATTCCCAGCCCAGTGCTGCTTCCACTTCACTGTTCTGTTGATCCCATTAGCATACAGCCACAGGAATCCTTTACATTATATACATTTGAATCATATTTCAGATAGGATACACAATGGTTAAGAGCTCTATGGGACAGCAGCGTGATCTTTCAAACTGTCCTATAATACCCTGAGCATTTCAGGAGGTACATAAAAATATTTCCAATAGTGCTATCAGTTAGGAAGATGATCAATATAATTGGAAGTAGAGGAATCACTCTAGAGTATGCTCTGAGTTGTTAAATTGGAAAGAGGCACACAGTAGAAAGAGTAGGAGTGAAAAATACCTAATTATATTCCTTGATATTGATTTATCACTATATGCACTACTATTGACTCTTCTGCACGTGGTTTTTGCTAGGAGGTCCCAGAACTAGATACTCATGCTTTCCAAAATAGTTACACCACTCATTAACATCAATAACGTGTTCTCCAAAATCTATTGTACATAAATCCCCTGACGTGTCATGGATTCAGTTACACCAGTGCTTACATTCTCTATATAGTGATAGCACATTCCTTTGAATAGAAAAGGAAAGGCTAACATGAATAGCATCCTTGTCCCAATAAAAAAGGAGGAGGAAGGAAGGAAGGGAAGAAAGAAGGAAGAGAGGGAAGAAAGAAGGAAGGAAGGAAGGGAGAGAGGGAGGAAGGAAGGAAGGGAGGGAGGGAGGGAGGAAGGAAGGAAGGGAGGGAGGGAGGAAGGAAGGAAGGGAGGGAGGAAGGAAGTTGGTTTAGGGAGGAAGGGAGAAAAAGAGGGAAGGGAGGAGAAGAGAGAAGCTTATTCTTATATAACTAAGATTTACATGATTCTCTCTCCAAAATACCCTGTGAGATAGGTAGTGCAAGTATTATCAACTCCATTAACTCAAAGAGGTTATGCAATCTGCCCATAGAAATAGGTGATACAACCCAGCTGGGAATTGCACTCATCTTCTAATTTAAGTATTATAGGGGAATTCTACTATAATTAGATTCTTTTCAAAAACCTGTGACAGTGTGACAATAAAATTCAACAAATATTTATTAGGTGTCACCTGTGTGCAAAGCACTGTTCTTCGCATGAAAGAAATAAAGACAAAAATCATATAGTCCCTAATCCCAAGAAACTGAGATTCTCTTGAGGAACAGGGAAATAATTTGTGCACAAGAAAGTAAAAACAAGAAAAACAGCGATTTGGAGAGAGTGCTACATTTGTTAAAAAATCTTCATCAATTGCTCCAGTAATTCAGATGCACTTCCAACCTTAGGTCTACATGCAAAACCAGAGTTTCATGGGTTTCTGGAGGTCTTTGGGACAGGAAGCTTGAAGGCTTATTTAGTTGTCCAGTTGCCTGAGGTAGCAAAGCACCCTGGGGGTGATAGGAAGCAGCATGTCCTGGGCTGTTCAGAGCACAACTTTGACCATATGTCCCTTCACACTCTGATAGAGAGAGCTCAAGATCAAAAGTCCAAGAGCCTTGAGAATAACAGTGCCCTTCAAACCACTAGACCTGCATACAGCCAGGTTCTGCAGCCTTCACTGAGGAAGGAAAACATTATGTACAAGAAGCCCATCTTCTTTATCACTAATAGCAACAACCATTGCCAAACAACTGTAACCAATAGGCAGACAAGCACAGGAGTCCTAAAAGGATCACCCCCCAAACACTTGCTTTCCTTCCAGCCCATTCCTCACAGCCATCATCCAGGAAAGCAACTCCTCTAGAGAAGGGGTCAGCCATCCCTACCAACTGCCAACCAACCGCCACCCCCAGACCAGGAAAGTCAGCCTTGTTGAGTAGCAAGTCACCCTAGTGAAAAGACAGAAGACAGAATGTGCTGGGTAGCTCAGGCTTCTACCATCACCTTGACCACCACCTTTTCTCAGACCCAGGTGGATACAACCCAAGATCATGAGCCCTGTGGTTGTTGTTTGTCCTTCATTGCCAAAGAAAACCAATGATATCACTGGTGATGTTTTGACTTGCTCGTAAATTCAATTTAAGTGAGGCAGAGTTGAATGAAGTCATCGGCCTCACTCTTTCTTTCAGAATCATCAAAGTCCAGTGGCAAGATAAAAGTCAGGACAACTGGCCATGGTTTGGGATGCAGTAGATGCCCTTGGCATCTCCTATGTCTGACCAAGCTCTAAGCACTTGGCAGCATCTGTTTCAGCTGCCTTCTTAGCCATTGGAACAAATTGTTCTCATCAGCCCATTCCACCAGGGGAAATCCTCACATGCTTAAATTGGACATTCCCTAACTCACCAATGGGATTGAGGCCATCAGTTACTCTCAACCTGGTTTCGTCTATCTGCCAAGACAGTTTTACCAGGATGTGGTTACTGAACATGCTATAGCTTCTTGGAGCCACAGATGAGAGTTGGGGCACAGCTGGGCACCAAAGGTGGAGAAGCAGTCCTGAAAAGGGCTCAGCAAGCCTTCATACCAGAGGTTCTAGCCCTCCCTGAACAACCCATATACCCTTTGTGAGCCCTAGAGCATTGGGAATAGTATTGCCTCCAGCTAAGTACTCACAGGAATTATCCTCCACCCCTGCGGACAGGAAGCTTGGAAACTGTTCCTGCGTCACAGCCCCATCTAATGAAGATCCAGAAAAAAAGTGCTTGTCCCCCAAGTCCTTAGCATGATCAAGTGGTCCAATATCAGAATCTGTTATGATTCTGTCAGTGAAAATGACACTAAAGGAGAGGCATTACCTCTGCTTTGCTTTAAAGAGCATGAGACCTTTCCATCTGACTTGGAATTGAAATCGTGTGTGTGTGTTACCGCTCCCATTAGAAGGTGAGCTCCTGGAGAGAAGGGGCTGTTTTAGTTTTCAGTTGGTATCCCCAATACTTAGCACAGTTTTAAACATAGTAAACTTTATTAAATGTTTCATTCATTCTTTCATTCATTCATTCATTCATTCATGATCTGTTTCCATCCACTGATTCCTCATCATCAAAGAAAAGATAGAATAATAAGTATATATAGGGGATTTATTTATTTTTCCTTAAAGTCTCAAGTTTATGCCAAAGCAATTGCAAGTCTAAAGCATCCCAATAGGTAGTCCTGTTTAGAAGAATCATTAATTCATTAGGAGCCTATACTATTCTATAGGTGACTATATCCTACACATGCATCGTGTGTTATATATTTATAGTCCAAATCTAAATTAGGTCCTGGCCTGAAATTGCCACACATATGTTCTCCCCCCCCCAAAAAAAAAAACCTGGTTAATGTGACCAGTAAAAAGCCAAAGATTTATTATTTATTTATTATTCCTTACACTGCCCAGGTTCTCCTGGCCCAAGTTGCAATTGCCTATTACAGGAATATGGTTTCCTGGGAGATTTGAGAGCCAGTTTGTTTCCTTTAAAACAAAATGGAAGAAAAAATCTTGAACGCAATTTTCCTTCTTGCTAGATTCTAAAAGTCAAGAAATTGCTCAGGAGAATCTTTGATTTTTGGTGTCGTGTAAAGGAAGGCAGTGAATGAGCACATGAAGATTATGAATAAACATGCCTTTTTAAAGATACTTGAAGATAATCTTTTAGGTATCCTAAGCAAAAAAGTTAGATCTAGGAGAGGATGTTGGGGTGGACAGGGATTCATAATGATCTATTAGTATCAGGAAGCAGCCTTCTTTCAGGCTCAATGAACTTTGGCTGAACTGCAGCAGTAGCGATGGCAGTAACGAAAAGCTAGGAAAGTCTTAATGTCTTACTTTAATTCTCCAGCATTACCTTTGTTCTTTAAAAGTCAATTAATGGATGAGATAATTATAATTCTTAAAACAGAATAACCTGGGAGAAATGTAGTAAGGTGAGCTTTCCTTATGAGATTTCTCTAATTCACTGTCTGTGAACCACTCCAGGCCCTATTTCCAGGAAATGTAAGAATGTAGCCACAACTCAAATGATATTTTTGTGGCCTGTAGTGCACTGAGAGATCAAGTTCAGATTTCTAAATGTGATAATGATTCACCTTTTTATAGAGGTTTTTTACGACCACACTGTGGCTTACTGGATAGAGAGCTGGCCTCAAAGTCAGGCAGACCTGGCTTCAGATCCTTCCTCTGACATTTCTGGCTGTATGACCCTGGGCAAGTCCCTTCACCTCTTAGTACTCTAGGCAGCAATCTAAAATTATAAATTGCAGAAAAGATGTTGATTTGCATTGGTAGAGGAAGTTACTTTATATGAGAGTTCCCAATATCAATGAAATTACAGGTTCAGTCCTTAAATTCTTAAGAAAAATATGATGATATCCCCTGACCCTCCATAACATCTCAAGACAGTACAGTTGTGATAGCATTGGTCTCATGCCCTTTTCATGATTCATAGTCTTTCAAAATTGGAAGGGACCCTAAAAATCCCATCCAATCCAATTTAATAAACAAACCACTGTTCAAGGTACTAAGAATACAAAGACATTTTTCAAGTCCCTGTCCTCAAGAAGCATGCAGTCTACTAGAAATCATCTAAACCAATTACCCTCATTATACAAATGATGAAACTGGGACCCATGGGGTTAAGTCACACCAAACACCAAATAGTAGAATAGACATTCAAGTCTACATCTTTTTTTTCATTTTTTTAATTAATTTATTTTGAATTATCAACAATCACTTCCATAAGCTTTTGAGTTTTAAATTTTTCTCCTCCTCCCTCTTCATCTCCCTCCCCAAGATGGCACACAATCTGATATAGGCTATACATATATATTCCTATTAACCATATTTTCACATTAGTGATGTTGTTGGTAAAAATTAGAACCAATAGGAAGAACCACCAGAAAGAGGAAACAAAACACAACAGAAAAAAATAATAACAAACAGTATGCTTCGATCTGCATTCAAACTCCATAGTTCTTTCTTTGGATGTGGATAGCATTTTCCATCATGACACCTTTGGAGATGTCTTAGATCCTTGTATTGCTGAGAAGGGTTGTCTATCGCACAACATGGTTGTTACTGTGTACAACGTTCTCCTGGTTCTACTCATTTCACTCAGCATCAGACCATAGAAGTCTTTTCAGGTTTTTCTGAAGTCAGCCTATTCATCATTTCTTATAGCACAATAGCATTCCATTACATTTGCATACCACAACTTGTTCAGCCATTCCCCAATTGATGGTCATCCTTTCAATTTCCAATTCTTTGCCATCACAAAAAGAGTTACTATAAATATCTTTGTACATGTAGGTCCTTTTCCCATTTGTATGATCTCTCTGGGATACAGACCTAAAAGTACTATTGCTGAGTCAAAGGTTGTACACATTGTTATAGCCCTTTGGGCATCGTTCCAGATTGCTCTCCAAAATGGTTGGATCATTTCACAACTCCACAAACAATGCATTAGTGTTCCAATTTTCCCACATCTTCTCCAACATTTATCATTGTCCTGTTTTGTGATGTTGGCCAATCTGATAGGTGTGATGTGGCACCTCAGAGTTGATTTGATTTGCATTTCTCTAATCAATAGTGATTTACAGCATTTTTTCATAATGACTATAGATGGCTTTAATTTCTTCATCTGAAAACTGCCTGTTCATATCCTTTGACCATTTATCAATTGGGGAATGCAAGGCTGCATCTTCTGATCCCAAATGCTTAAACCCAGAGGTTTTGAGTCTGTCTAAAAACAGAACATAAGTGGGATCAAACCACAGAGATTCTTAGATTGTTTCTTGAAATCACATGGATCTTTGAGTCAATGTGGCATATAACACTCAGGTCAGAATTTTCTACTAGAACAACTACTTCATAGTTCGTTAAAGTTCTTGTGACTCTAATGGATTTTTTTAATAAAGTTTATGTTTTCATCCTGCCCTGGACTCAGAATCAGGAAGACCTGATTTCAAATCCAGCTTCAGACACTTACTAGCTATGTGACTCTGGGTATGTCATTTAACCTCTGTCTGTCTCATTTTCTGCATCTGCAAAATGGGGATTATCATAGTGTCAACCACACAGGTTTGTTGTAAGGATCAAATGAGATAATAGTAAAGCACTTAACACAATGTCTGGCACATAGTAGATGTTCAATAAATGCTTGTTAAAAATGATATTGCAGGGGGACAGAGCTAAGATGGTGGAGGGAAAGCAGTGATTTGCTTGAGATCTCCCCCAAACACCTCCAAATACCTATAAAAATGGCTCTAAACAAATTCCAAAGCAGCAGAATCCACAAAAAGACAGAGTGAAACAAATTTCCAGCCCAAAACAGCCTGGATGGTTGACTGGAAAGGTATATCGCGCTGGGCAGGGAGAAGAGCGCAGTTCAGCATGGGTGCACAGGCTGCAGCAAACCTGGAACACGCCTCAAATGGCTGAATCCCGGCAGCTGTGGCAACCCATGAATGCCACAGACAACTTAGAAGATCAGTGGGAAAAATCTGTAACTGCGGTGAGAGAAGGAGGTAGGTCTCAGCCGCAAGTCCCAAACGTGGGCCGTGGCTGCCTCCGGAGCTTCCGGCCCACAGACTGAGGGGAACTGAGTGGCTGATCAGAGGGGGATTACAGGGATCTCTTTGCCAGTGCTGAGGCAGGAATCTGTTGTTGTGCCTGTCCTTGGATCTGGGTCACAGTTCTGAGGGGCGATCCTGGGGCGAGGAGGAGTGCTGGAGTGGTGGAGCTTGTTGTGTCTGTGGAGAGGAAACACCTCACCCCTTATCACAGCACCTTGGAAGAACTGAAAATTTACAGGTCCCTAGAAGTACCCCTGAAAATAGCTGTACAAACCACCGAAGCTTGGGACAATACATTCTTCACATTGGAAGCAGACTCTTACCTTATCAAAGAGTTTAAATTCAAGTAATTGACTGGGATCATGAGCAAACTTCACAAAAAGAGTCAGACTATATTATCTTACTTTGATGACAAAGAAGATCAAAACATACAACCAGAAAAAGACAACAAAGTCAAAGCTCCTACATCCAAAGCCTACAAGAAAAATATGAATCAGTCCCAGGCCTTGGAAGAGCTCAAAAGGGATTTTGAGAAGCAAGTAAGAGAAGTAGAGGAAAAACTGGGAAGAGAAATGAGAGTGATGCAAGAAAATCATGAAAAACAAGTCAACAGCTTGCTAAAGGATACCCAAAAAAATACTGAAGAAAATAACACCTTAAAAAATAGCTTAACCGAAATGGCAAAAGAGGTCCAAAAAGCCAATGAGGAGAAGAATGCCCTAAAAAACAAAATTGGCCAAATGGAAAAGGAAGTCCAAAAGATTACTGAAGAAAATACTTCCTTAAAAATTAGAATAGAGCAATTGGAAGCTAGTGACTTTATGAGAAATCAAGACACTGTAAAACAAATCCAAAAGAATGAAAAATTAGAAAACAATGTGAAATATCTCATTGGAAAAACAACTGACCTGGAAAATAGATCCAGGAGAGAGAATTTAAAAATTATTGGACTATCTGAAAGCCATGATCAAAAAAAAGAGCCTAGATATTATCTTTCAAGAAATTATCAAGGAAAACTGCCCTGATATTTTAGAACCAGAGGGCAAAATAGAAATTCAAAGAATGCACCTATCACCTCCTGAAAGAGATCCCCAAAGGAAAACTCCTAGGAATATTGTAGCCAAATTCCAGAGTTCCCAGGTCAAGGAGAAAATATTACAAGCAGCCAGAAAGAAACAATTCAAGTATTGTGGAAACACAATCAGGATAACACAAGATTTAGCAGCTTCTACATTAAGGGACCAAAGGCCATGGAATATAGTATTCTGGAGGGCAAAGGAGATAAGATTACAACCAAGAATCACCTACCCAGCAAAACTGAGTATAATTCTTCAGGGTTAAAAATGGTCATTCAGTGAAATAGAGGACTTTCGAGCATTCTTGATGAAAAGACCAGATCTGAATACAAAATTTGACTTTCAAATACAAGACTCAAGTGGAACATGAAGAGGTAAACAGGAAAGAGAAATCATAGGAGACTTATTAAGATTGAACTGTTTACATTTCTGCATGGAAAGATGATATTTGTAACTCATGAGACCTTTGTCAGTGTTATGGTAGTTGGAAGGAAAAAAATAATATGTATGTAGATAGATAGATAGATAGATAGATAGAGGGTGCAGGGTGAGTTGAAGATGAAGGGGTCATATCTGGAGAATAAAATTAAGGGGTGATAGAGGAATATACTAGGAGAAGGAGAAAGGGAGAGGTAGAATGGGGTAAATTATCTCACAAAAAAAACAGAAAAGGCTCTTACAGTGGAGGGGAAACAGGGGAAGGTGAGAGGGAATGAGTGAATTTTATTCTCATAGGATTTGACTTAAGGAGGGAATAACATACACACTCAATTGGGTATGGAAATCTGTCTTATCCTACAGGAAAATAGGGAGAGGAAGGGGACAAAAGAGTAGGGGGATGATAGAGAGGAGGGCAGATTGGGAAAGGGGGTAATCAGAAGCAAATAATTCTGAGGATGCACAGGATCAAAAGAAAGAACAGAATAAATGAGGGAGTGAGATAGGATTAAGGGAAATATGGTTAGTTTTTCACATGACTACTATGGAAATGTTTTGCATAACTGCACATGTATAACCTATATTGAGTTGCTTGCCTTTTCAATGAGGTGGGGTGGGGAGGGAGGAAGGGAGAAAATTTGGAACCCAAAATTTTAAAAACACATGTTTAAAAAAAAGTTTTCACATGCAACTGGGAAATAAGATATACAGGAAATGGGGTACAGAAATCTATCCTGCCCTACAGGAAATTTGAAGGGGAAGGGGATAAGAGAAGGGGGGGGATAGAAGGAAAGGCAGACTAGGGGAAGGATTATTCAGAATGTATGCCATCTTGGGGTGGGGGGAGGGGCAAGATGGGGTCAAAATTTGGAACTCAAAGTCTTGTGGAAGGAAATGTTGAAAATAAAAAATAAATAAATTTATTAATTAAAAATGATATTGCAGGTGCAAAAATTAAGTTATTTTCAGTGAGGGAAATATTATTCAGTTTTTTCTGTCGCATCCAACTCTTTGTGACCCCATTTGGGGTTTTCTTGGCAGAGACACTGGATGGTTAGCCATTTCCTTCTCCATCTCATTTTTACAAGATGAGGAAACTGAGTCAAATAGAGTTCAATGACTTACCCAGGGTCACACAGCATATAAGTTTCTGAGGTCAGATTTGAACTCAGGAAAATGAGTCTTCCTTATGTCAGGTTGGACACTTTATCCACTGAGCCACCTAGCTGCACCAAGGAAAATAGTAAATTACCAAAGGAAAAAAAAAAGGAGTTGATTACAATCAGTTAAGAAACACTATTAAGCATTTACTATGTGCCAGGCATAGTGCTAAGTAGTAACGATACAAAAAAGGCAAAAAATAATGGTCCCCGCCCTCAAAAAACTCAGTCTAATGAAAGAGACAACATGCAAACAACTATGTACATACAAAATATATACATTGCAAATGGAGGTAGTCTCAGAGGGAAGGTACTAGTAGTGGGACAAGGAAAGAAAAGGCTTCCTGAAGAAGGTGGGATTGTTGCTACTTCTTGACAGAAGTCAGAGATGCCAGAAGATGAAGGTGAAAAAGAAGAGCATTCTCCACACCTGGTAAAGGCAAGGTGTTGTGAAGACAAGAATTTTGTGTGAGAACAACAAGAAAGCTAGAGTTGCTGGATTATAGGGCAAGTGGAGAGGAGGAAAGTAAAAAGACTGGAAAGGTAGGAAGGGACCAAGTTTTTAAGGGCTTTCAAAGCTAAATAGAGTATTTTATATTTGGCCATGTAGGTAATAAGGAGCTATAGGAGCTTATTGAATGTAGCACAAAAGGAACAAGGTTATACCTGCTTTAGATCACTTTGACAGTTGAGTGGGTGATAGACTAGAGGGAGGAGAGGTTTGAGATAGGGAGACCAACCAGCAATAGTCCAGGTTAGAGTAATGAGGGTCAGCCTCAGTATGGCTGCTACATGCATGGTGAGTAGGGAGTGTGTGTGTGTGTGTGTGTGTGTGTGTGTGTGTGTGTGTGAAATATTGTGAATGTAATGGCAAAACTTGGTAATAGATTGCATTGTGGAATACATTAGGTATCAAGGATAGCACTGAGATTGTGAACCTGAGCACCTGGAAGCATGGGGACGAGGGCTCAAGAATAACAGGAAAATTGGGAAGAGGGAAAAATTTATAGAGAAAGATAGTATCTTCTTTTGGACATTGTGAATTTGAGAAGTCTATGGGACATCTGATTTGAGATGGCCAATAGGCACTTGGTAATTCAAGACTAGAGGTGAAACCTGGATAAAAAGCTCTCAGAATCATCAACACAGAGATAACAATTGAACTCATGGAACCTGACATCTTGCCTAAAGGCAACATCTTGAGAACTGGAGCAAAAGGACTTCAAGGAGTTTCTCCTTTGTGACATGTTCTCTCCATGCTTTAGCCCACATTCCCATGGATTCTGTGTGTATTAGTGAGTGTGTCAGGTTTTTGAAAGGGAATTTTTTATCAACCATATTAATTCTATCAACACAGTATCATGGATGAAATTTAACAAAAAGGTAAATTGGGGCATATTTCTCCAGCAAGATAACATTTATTTATATAATAGGGGCATGCTGCCTGTTAATAAACAGGTCAATGAGTGTCTCCATTTATGCCAAAGACCTCAAGCAAAAGGACAATTCCCCCTTTATAGGTTTTTAGAGTATAGAACAAGGAATAGAACAAGGTAGATGATATCATGGGATTGAGGGCAACATAATTGGTTACAGAGCTAAGGCACAGGGAATAATATAATTGGTTTGGTAATGAGGGCTAGCAATGAACCCCTCCTTCTCTCCTGAGACTAAGAAGTGCTCATTGCTTGATTCGAGGTGCAAAATAGTGGCCAGACTTTTTGGACAGCAAACCAGACATCCTTGAAAAATACCTTGGTGGTGTAAAGATATTAGACCTGATTCCCTTATGTTCACACACAACCTCCAAGGTCAGCTAAATGACTTGAGGCGAGAATAGATCAGTGATTTGCAGGAAAGCTAGATTGTTAAATAACCTGTTACAGACCAGCTGAATTCTGAACCAAATTCAGAGACAGAGAACCATGACTTAAAAAGTACAAGACGAAAGCAGTTAATTGTAAATAGGATTAATAAATAAATGATATGGCATCAATTATAATTTACTTAATGGTCAATCTTTGCTGTTGTTGTTGTTTAGTCATTTCAATTGTGTCTAACTCTTTGTGAATCCATCTGGCATTTTCTTGGCAAAGATAACTTGAGTGGTTCACCATTTCCTTCTCCAGCTCATTTTACAGATGAGATAACTCAGGCAGACAAGATTAAGTGACTTGCCCAGGATCACACAGTAAGTGTCTGAGGCCAGATTGAATTCAGATTTTCCTGAATTCAGGTTTGGTGCTCCAACCACTGTACCACCTAACTGCCCATACCATTGTCAGTATCCTTTTCTAAAAGCTAATTTGTTTGGGCTGACTAATATCAGTTGATAATCATGATGAGAAGCACACTGATGGGGGCTTGAGAACTAGATAGTCTTTGAAAACCCTCACTTGTTCAGGGCTAATGTTAGAGCCCTAATAAGGATATAGTAGCCATACTGTTGGACAAGGCCACTAAACTACAGCAGGAAGCACAAAGCCCCCCACCCCCAAACCCAGGGATTCCTTCCCCATCTCACCCTTCCTTTCTCTCCCAACCCAGGCTGCTTGACTGCTCATTGTTATTGGATGATATGGGAATGAAGAGTTCTTGATCAGGTCTTACCACCTACCCTGCCACTGCTTCCTAATATTCTCCAGGCCTTACCACCTACCATGCTTTTATACCCTAAAGACCATCAGGGTTGTCATTGCCTACTAGTAAGATCACTGGGCCTTGCTATTCACCCCTCCATTGCACCCCTAGGACTTGCAGGCTATTCTATCACCCTGAAGCTGAACTGCCATTCTTTCATGTATTGTTTTCCCCAATTAGAATATTAGCCCCTTAATAACAAGGACTATCACAATCACCATGCTTGATACATAGTAAACACTAAATAAATCCTTTTTTCATTAATTCACTCATTCAGATTCATTGGAAAAATACAATTCCTTGGTTTCTTAATCCTGACTTTAGACATCAATTGCTTATTTTTCCCTTTGGATATTGACTATCCTATGTCACTAGATATTATTTCCAGACCTTAGAAAAACTTTCAACTTCTGTCCCCCAATATGTCTTTCGCACGTAATAATCAACCCTTTGGCCTCATCAAATCCTCTGATAGTTTCAGGGCTGTTCAGTGGAAAGTTCTTAGCCACATTCCTATGACAATCATGCCCATTTTTTTTCTCCTTCAGTTGAGAAGTGGGCATATTCTAAGGCTGGTTACAATATAATGCTCAACTTCTGACATTTGAAGATCTAAGAAATCATCTCATCACATCTGTGGGGAGAAATTATCCTGGGTTTTTATTTCAGAACAATAAATGTCACCATAATAATTGCCATAATATTAGGGTACAATATTTGATGATTGATTGATTTATCAATTAATCCAATGATTCCTGACTATTGTGGAGTTATGGTACATTATCATTTCTTTGATGTTGAAACTCTACCTTCCCTTCTAAGTTCTATTTGGCACACACTTATTTTTAAAATTAGAATGAATTAAAAATAGTTTTGTTTTGAGAATTTAGTGGCAGCTAATGGGATAATCTGAAATACGCTAGAGGGTCACAAAACCAGGGATGGAAATCACAGCTTTAGTCTTTAGGGAGGAAGAGGCAATTTCCATAATTTCAATATCATTTCACTAGTGGGTACTGACTATTTTCATTTTCAGAAGCTTGGGAGCTGACCATATGCTCCATCTCTCCCTAGAGGGAACCATGGCAAACTTCTGCCACTTAACACAAAAAGTTGGAAATATCCAGCAATAAAAAATTGTCGAAGTAAAAATGAATATATGTTATAATAATTCATTATGTGTATTAAATATATAATTGTAAATTCCATCACTTTATATTAAACCTAGATTTGTTTCTTGAAGTGAAGTTGAAATACATCCTACCTATGAAGTGCTTGCATATCAGCTAAAGGCTGAGAAAAATTCAAGACTGAGAAAGGTTATTTTTAAGCAGGCATGGTAAGATTTTCAAGAGAGTTGCAATACAAGATACTATGCCTATTTTATTCTCAATTTTGTGGGATAGTTAATAATCAGGTCATGGCATCTGATACCATATTAACTCTCCTATTAAAGAGAATACACTAGAGACTAGACTCATTCCAATGATTAAAGTTACTAGCACAATCATACAGTGTCTCCTCTAAGACAAGATATTAAATAATACTATAGGTAAAAGACATTCAAATACAAAAATGTAAAATCTGTGATTGTACAAAGTGATTTTCCCCTGAAAATATATTTTCCCAAGACCAAGTATGCTTTATATTTATCATTTTTATTATAGGTTTTGCAAGACTGTAACCTAAGAATCTAGGTAACTAATATCTTTCTGTTATGGATATCTAAATACCTTGTGACTTGATCTCAAGTCTCACAATGTCTCTGACAGGCCAGGATGGGCTTTGCACAGATACCCCATATGATTCATCCAAAGTCACACAGTGAATGAATGGCAGAGACAGGAATAAAACCTCTAACCACTCTGGCTGTCACATAATAAGTGAATGTCAAGTCTATGAGATGTTCTGATACAGACTCTGAGAACATTAACATGATGAAAACATGCTTAGTCCAGGCAAAAGAGTTTTAATTCATTTCTGCATTTGCAAGGTAATATTGCCTAAGATGAATTAAAAGGCACATCATGCCATGGCCTCGGGAAAAAAAAAAACATCCTCCCTTATTGCCATTACAGAGAGAGACAGAATCATATCAAAGTAAGTTAGACAGTTAAAAGGGAATAGGAAATAAAAGGGACATGGCCAAGCAGTGCTGGTGGCAGCTGTCTGAGAGAAAACATCAGCAGGATCAAATAACAGAGCTTTTTCAGTTGCTTCCTGAAAGCACATAAAAACCCTATAACACACCAAGATCCTCACTGTTATCTTGAATCTAAATATGCCAGCACACATACCCACAGTGGATCCAGAAGATACAGATCTATCAGACATGGGGCATCCAGGGCCCCAGAATTGGCAGATCAGGTCATTGAACAGACATACCCATCTGGTATAATTTGATATCATGTAATTTGAAGAGGAAAGACTCATTTGTGTCCATGTGTATCTCTTGTCACAATAAGAGATATTCCTTTGGTTTTATGCTACTTTTAGAAGGTCTATGTAAGATTTTATTGGGAATAGGAAACAAACCAATAGCTGCCACTAGGAAGAGGGCTCATGTGGATTGATTTAAGGGGGAGAAGAAGAAACGGTCAGTAGCATAAAGATTGCTTGGGAAAAACAGAACCGAGTAGGGAAGTGGGGAGCCCTAGATAATTAGAAACTATGGAAAGCATGAAAGTATTAGATGAGTGAGGATGGGGCTAGGAGGGTGATACAGTGCTAAAGGGGAAGGTGAATAGCAGATATTACTGACAAACTATTTCCTTCATAATTCATACCAGCATCTCTCCTGGAAGTGGTAGCCAGAGTATAAGCAGAGGTAACAACCTAAAGGCTAACCAGATTGATAACTGGTGTGGGAAGGGGGAGATAGTACATGGTAAAAAAAGCCTGGCACCAATGGAAAGAAAAATTGGTGGAATTCTAGTGAGTTCAACATACTCCCTGAATAGAATATGTTACAAAGGAGTGAGCTGACAGGTCAATAGCTCACAGGTGGAATTCTAAGAGACCTTGAGGACTGTTGAAAGTGGAGCACTGCAAGACTACATGTAATGTTGTACTATAATCCAAAATTTAAAGTTCTGTGTGCCAATAATTGTTTCAATAAATATAACCTGAGTATTATTGAAAACAAAAGTTATCTGTTCAAAGATTTTTTAATAATAACATTATTTGTATTTTAAGGAAACTGGAAGCAACCTAAATAATTAACAGTAGGAAAAGGGTTTAGTAAATTGGGATACAACTGGAGCCAGCTCAAACCAGCTCATAAGAACTAATTGTTAAATTATCAATATGAGCATTTATACTTTAGAAATTGGCAAAGGCTATAAATCAAGGCTCACTCTATTTTTTTTATCTTCTAGATTTAAAAAAATGGTGGCAAAAATGTTAATAAGGCAAATTCAAATTAAAAGTCTCATGCATACATTTTTTTCTTAGTTTTGAGAGCCAGTTTTTAAATATCAGCACATTATTGGCTATAGTATTATCATAGAGTAGTATAATTCAATTAGGATATACAAATGTGATAAAAATGAAGAAATGTTTTCAAAACCTTTATGAAATAATTCAAAGAAAAAATAAGAAATATGAGAAAAAATTACAGAATCACAGAACTGTGGAGTTGCAAAGGTCTTCAATGGCTACTTTGTCAAACCCATAGGCAAAAGTAATCTCTATTGTACCATAACATACACTATACACCTTCTCTGCTTGAAGACTTTCAATGAGAGAGAACCCCTCCCTCGTCTCCCAAGGAAGCACTTCTTACTTTGGGGAAGCTATAATTGTTAGGCAATTTTTCCTGGCAATAATCCTAAATTTGTTCCCTGGCATCTTCCACCCTTTTTCTAGTTTTGCCCTCTGGGACCAAAAAGAAAAAGCCTAATTTCTCTTCTCTGACGGTCCTTCAAATACTTGAATATAGCTATCATCATGCTTTCCCCTGTATCCTCTCTCATATATCCCCAGTTCTTTAACCTGATCTTCAGCATGAACTCAAGGTCCTTTCCCATCCTGGTTGCCCTCTTCTAGACACACTACAGCTTACCACTGTTCTCAAACTACAAAACCCAAAACTGTACATGGTAACTCAGGTGCAGTCTAACCAGTACAGAGAAACAATATAGAGAGACTATCACCTTGCCTTTCAATGTAGCTCAAGATCACACTAGCTTTCCTGACTGCTATATTATACTGCTGATATGTCGAACTTGTAGTGCACCAAAGTAAACCTTATTCACCCCATACTTACTTACTAAGCTGATTTTTTTGAGCTCAAGTTTAAAAAAAAAAAAAAACAACTTTAACCATGTCAGAGAAAAAGTGACTCAGCATGAGTGGACAAAAATCCTAATGAAGACCCACATGATTTTAAGAAGTTCTAGAGTTGGAAGAGTCATTTCAAAATGAGTTTAATTGGTTATATAAATGTATATGTTCATAATAATGAATGTGTAAGTTTATAATCACAATAACAAGTTTTATGTGCCTAGAGTTGTTAAATTGTTTACAAGTGAGTTGGGATAGTCTAGCCTATAGAGTGAATTTACCTTAGTGCTCAGGAAGAGAAGATCTTGTACAGCAAAGGGAGTCACTACAGGAGTAAGTAGGCCCTTTGTTGCTATGATTATGTCCCTTGTTAGTATGGCTCCTGAATATTAGAGAGAGTGACTGTCAGTTTGAAGATAGAAAAGGGAAGCTTCTAATCAAGAGCCAAAGGACAAGATCCATATGCTAGTATAAAAAGATAGAATCCACATGGCTAGGAATCATTAGAACTTGGTTTGAGTGCTGGTTCTGTCACTCAGCATCTGTGTGAACTTGGCTAAGTTATTTAACATCTCTGAGATTCTGTTTAATCATCTGTAAAACAAGAACAATAGAGTTAGCACTACATCTCTCACAAGTTTACAACACAGTCAAAACATATAATGTATGTGAAGTTCCTGATGACCGTAAGGTACTATATAAATGTGAAAGAAAGACCCAGATTCAAGCTCCACTCCTGGAACATAATGGTTACAAGACATTGGCAAAGCTGTGTAACTTATATGTTCCCCATGCAGCTCTCCAAGATTGTATGTAATAAAGCAGGTATTGATCTGCACTGGTAGGGGGAGTTCCTTATACTAATGAATGGATGGAGAGAGAGAGAGAGAGAGAGAGAGAGATGTGTGTGTACACACATACATACATACACATAAAACTCAAATCAAATGAATAGTTAGATATACCTGAAGATTTTATTGTTGGCCTGAGGTTAAAATGATGTCTACCAGGGAATAAGCAATAATGTATTTTTAGAAGTTTCATCGGGACAAGACATCTTTAACTGACATGGATAAAGAAGATGATCAGATTAGATTATTATAAGAGGGGCAACTAGGTGTCACAGTGGATAGAGAACCAGCCCTGGAGTCAGAGGACCTGAGTTCAAATCTGACCTCAGATACTTGACACTTACTAGTTGTGTGGCCCTGGGCAAGTCACTTAACCCCATCATGTAGCCATAAAAAAAAAAAAAAGATTATCATGAGATCTTAAAGAAACCTAGACTAAGGAGATGATTGGTAGAAGAATTTGACCTTGCTTATGTAAAGACTCAAGAATAGCCTGAAAAAAATAAGCATGGGCATATTGATTTTCCTTTTGTTCAGCTATCTTCAGAAAGGCCTTCAATTTTAGAAGCTACATAGTCGAATTATGCGTGGAAGTAAAGAGTAATTCTCTATCATAGCCAGGTGCTAGGATGTAAACGTGCATTATAAAAAGAGAGCTTTCTGCTCTTCACCTACACTGCAAAATCTTTTCTCATGAGGAAAAGTTCACTAACCATCCTTACCCCCGATAGCATTCTTTTAGGTAAACACAGAAGATTGTTTTTGTTAGTATGAATGAGATCTAGAGAATTTCACTGTTTCTCTGTTCCTGAAATAAATAAGCAAATGAAACAAGCATTTGGCCAGGAATTCTCAAAGGAAAAGTCATTGGAATCACTATAATATCAAAACGATCCATCTTTCAGGGACAATTCTGATGTAATGGAGTGAACATTAAGCACTTCTGTACTCCTGAGGAACCTTGATCTAGGAATTATTTTATTAACATCTGAATTTATTTGGCTTTTTAATATTTAAATGGTTTTAATTTAGGAAGTTTTATGATTTTAGTATGTTGTTTCAATATTTTGTACACACCCCTAATGTGTAGACAAAGGAGAATATTCTTAAAAATATGAGGAATGACAGTGATTCATTCATTGAAATTTCTATTATACAGGTAAGAGTGGAAATGGGAGAAATTTGGATTTACTAACCCTACATTTTATTTCTAACTCCAATTTTGACAGTGAATGGTTATTTAACTTAACCAAGATGCTACTTATCCGGCTGTTAAAAGGGGGTTAGGACAGATAGTGATCCTAAATATTGTAAGAGAATGACAACCCATTTTTTCCAGGCAACAGTATCTCAAGACTTGATGCTGGTATGTGATTGAAACATTATATATATATATATATATATATATATATATATACACACACATACACACACACACACACACACACACACATATATATATTATATATGTATGTATTTTATCCCCTTTTTTTCTGATGCATCAATTTACTGCTCTCTGAAATAAGATATCCTATACTGCCCTTCCCCAATCAGGTTGCTGAGAAAGTAGAGTTGCCCATCTGCTCAAAAAGAAGAAAAAGCTTTGAAAATTTTTAGGATAAAGAAAACCAAGGAAAAGACTTTTCTGGGTGACCTTCACCCATTGGTAAATCTGAATATCTCTGCTTTTCAAGTAGGTTTTTCTATCTCTAAGACACTGTCCAAGTGGGATTAATAGCCTAAGCACAGGCCTGTCCTAAATCAAAATGTACTTTGGTACCTAGTCCAGCATTTCAATTTAAGAATTGAAATTCATTTTCTGCATTTTTAAATCAGATCCATTTGTTAAAGAAAATTTTGACAAAACCTCTTAGAACCTGCAAACCTGAAAATAGATTCCACTTCATTTGAGAGAAAGTGAGAGGAAATTGGGGATATATACAGTGACAGTAAAATGCAATCAAATATATTTGTGCAGGATTTTAGTCCAGTGACAGAACATGCGTGTGTGTTTGTGTGTGTGTGCATGCACACACATTAATAGCATATTGTAAATGGCAGAAACTATAGGTTATTATAAGATCAGTTCTCTAACTGTTGTGGTTCAAGCAAGCACTACTTTACTATACTTTTTATTCTCCAGCTGGGAGTTCTCTCTTTGGAGTTTCATAGCAAATCCGTGAGTATTTGTCAGCTTTGAGGGCATATCATTTATTCTTCTGTTCCTCTCCTCTCATTCCCATGTCCCTGTCTCTGAGCATCTCACAGATCTCCAATTCTCTTCAGCCTCTCCTAACCGGATAAGTAGATCACTATTTTAACCATGAGAGTATTACTACTTTGTCAGAAACTATTTCTCTCCAAATATTATTTCCTTTCCCCTTTACTGACCCTCTCCCCACATGCCTTTACTATACTACACTAGCTAATTTCAGTCTCCTTTATGCAAAAATATGAAGCTTGGTAAAAAAAAATAAAAAAGTCATTGATCCATTATATGAAACTCTTTGTTGAATGTTGGTCTAGGTCATGAGATTTAGAACTGGAAAATCCCAATATCAAACCCAAGTTCTTGTCATTTCAATGCAATACTCTTTCCATTGTTTCTTTATTTCCAACACTCTGTGTCTCATTCAATCACCTCTTCTTTTTTTTTTAAATACATGTTGCATTTATCATGATTTTTGGTTTTTTATCTAATATCCCTAACAAAGTTATCAGTTAACTCTTTGTGAAATGGGGTATTATAATGATGCTGATATAGGGGGAAAACACTGGCCAAAGTTAAGGGGGCAGTTTTCCCACTAACCAACCATTTCCTTTTGAAATTATTTAACCTCTCTGGGCTCCAGTTTAGGTTTCTTTGGGATTTAAAGGTACATAATTCTGTGAAAATGTCCAGGTAGATTTATTCTTGAGACAGATTCCCTCTCCTCCCAAATTCACCCACCAACTCACAAAACATAATCCAGGCACACTTAACACTCCAAGGAAATTAGACTGTGTCAAAGTCTATACTTGTTATACCCACCTTATAGAAGAGTTGTGGAGAAGAGATTTTGTTTAAATCTTCTGATAGTTATTGGGACTTTCTCCATAATATCCCCTTCCCCTATCCCTTTTCTCTATATCTATCCCCTTTTATTTTATCTCTTTCATTTCTTCTTTCTCTTTGCCATTCTTTTTCCTCCATTGCCTTTTACACTATCTGCATTTTTTGTTTATTCTCACTAGGAGCACAGGTCACAACTCTTTCATGCCTCTCAACCAATGTGAATCTTGCCTATGTCTTTTCATAAATCATAAGATAATAAATTTAGAGCTAGTAGTGACCCTAGAATACATCTAGTCCAATCTCTTCATTTTACTAAAAAGGAAACTGCGGCCCAGAAAGGTTGTGACTTGTCACACAGAGGTTGGATCTGAAACTCAATCTCTTTACATTCTTTTCCCTTTCCACTGGACCCTAATATGTATTATAGAGTATCTATCCAATGCACAAGGACCCTCACCCTAAGTCTTTTAACATTCTATTGGAACCACATTACATATGTGGTATATTTATTATTACTCACTGGCACTGCAAGCAGCCCACCACCTTTTATGATCATACATTTCCTGGATAACATTTTTATGCCACTTCTCCAATGCAAGTCATCATGAAAAAAAAAGAAAAAAAAGGACCTGAAAAAGCTTAGTTCCACACTGGTTCAAGGAATAAACATTTATATCAAGGTATTCACTTACTCATGAACAAGACCCAAACGATCTCTGAAGAATTAATAGCCTAAACAATCATGAATGGGTCAGTTCTCAGATTTTAGTCCATTTTAGTACAGGACAAAGATGATTCAGTTCCATATCTATGCCCCATAACCCACCTAGAGCTTCAGTCTGTTGCCAGAACTGACTCAGCCTCTATGGGACTCTGAGAGCTAAGAATAACCCAAGGCTAGGGTAAACCTCCAAAGTATACCCCGGAACAATGGAAATAATCCAAGTGTTGCCCAAGTCCAGGTATGCACTCCAACTATAAACTTTTAATCAGCCCCATAGTGTTAAATTATTCCTAACTCTTGTGTCCTAAAATCTCTAGGATTGATTTCACACAGTACTCCATAAGTTATTACTATTAAGTGTTTTAAATGAGGACCAAGGTAAAAATATGAAATGGTGTAGCAAATATTGAATTTGGATTTAGAAGAGTTGGAGTGAATTCCAGCTCCATTATTTCCCCATGTGACCTTAGGACAACCTGTGCTCTGGCCTTCCATTTTTCTATCTATAAAATGAGGGCATTTGACTTAATATCTATCTTGTTCAGTACTGTTCTATGAGCCCAGGACCCCTATGTAATAATAATAATAATAATAATAATAAACTGTGCTGTCAAGCATAGTACATTTATTATATGATAACCAATTGGTCAACATTCAATTATTCATACGATAGGTTATCTAGTTTGTGGGTTATTCAGGAGCCCTTGCTTGGCCTTCCCTCTTCTCTGTCTGGGTCTGGTCATTTGCATTGCTCATCAAAATTTTCTTCAGAATGCTAAAAGAATTAAAAAGTGCCAAAAGGCCCTTTGATCAGTATCAATTTCTGACTCCAGAGCCTCAAATTGCTCCAAGATCAATCCTAGGAGGAGTGTTGAAGTTTGTCTTTCCTCTAGATGCCTTTGGACAGTCCAGTCCAGGCACTAGAACACTTTGGGAAGTGGGGTGTGGAATGAATGATAATTATATTGTATGCTTCCCCACTAGAATGTTTTTACAGAAGAAAATTGTGCTAAGAATCAACATCAATAGCAGTCTTGAATGGGAAAGAAATCACATACACCTTGAGAGGTTTGGGAGGAAGGAGAGGGCACCAGCCTTACCCCTAGTGTTGATAATGGTGGAAGAAGGTGCAACAGAGCAAATACCACATGTATATAAGCTTCAGATCCCTTCTGGCACCAGTTAATATAGCTGTCTCTTATGCTTTCCTAAGTCATAGCCCAGCAGCATGAGCAGTGTACCCTAATGTCTAAGACTGGGACAATTAATACAATGGTATTCATGTCTTTCCCTTCACCACCTCTGCCACCCAGAAAACCACAACTTTCATTCCTCCACTTAGGCCTATCTTTTTAAAAATCCTTATAGGCTACATTTTTTCTAAGTCTACACTATTCATCATGCCTCATGATAACATATATTAAGAGCTAAAAGAAACATTAGTGATCATCTAACTAACTCCTTCATTTTACAGACTTGGAAACTGAGAACCAAAAAGAAGGTAAAATGACTTGGGAATTGCTTCACTGAGATCCTGCTCTCCTTTCTCCCTCTATGTGCAAGACTGGCCACAACCTTTAATTGTGTTGTTTATACACTCTCATATACTATTTGGGAAGTAGTATGACATAGTGTCTAGGG